>NW_018251360.1:190193-196220 GCF_001263595.1 Phalaenopsis equestris | reverse complement strand
CATCATTTCTCTCATTTTTCATTTCACTCTCCTCTCCTCGCTCCCTCACTTTCCCTCACTCTCACGCTCTTTCTCAGTATTCTCTCTAACTCTCACTCTTTCTCTCACAATTCTCTCTAACGCTCTCTCTCATGATTTACCTATCTCTATTTCTCTATCATAGAAGAAACTGGGACCAAGAGTGAGAGGGAAACGAGGAGAGAATAGTGTGAGGGAGGGAGATTGCGAGAAGAGAGAGAGAAAAAGACTGTCCCTCTTCATCTAATAGAGAGAGGTAGATATTTTTCTGTATCTCCTCTTTCTTCCACTCTATTGCTAAATAGGGGAGAGAAAAGAGATTAGAGAAGAAAGGGAGAGCGATGATCTCTAACTCTCACTCTTTCTCTCACTATTTTCTCTTCTCATGCTTTCCTTTTCCTTGTCTCTATTTCTCTAGCACAAAAGAAACTGGGACCAAGAGAGAGTAGAAGAGGAGGAGGGAATATTGTGAGGGAAGGAGTATGTGATAGGAGAGAGAAAAAGACTATCTCTCTATATCTAATAAAGAGAGATAGATGTCTTTTTGTACTCCCTCCTTCTCTTATCACTTTATCTCTCTATCTCCCTTCTCCTCTCTTTCACTATCTCTTTATATATCTCCTCCCTCTCTCTCATTATCTCACCTAAAAGGGAGGGGTGGGGATGGAGAGAGGGAGAGGAGATGGCTAGAGAAAAGAGTGAGAGACAAAGAAGATGGAGCAAGAGAAGCGAGAGTGAGAGAGGAAGATATAGAGAGAGGGAGCATTACAGAGAGAGGGATGGAGAGAGCAAGCGAGAGAGAGAGAAAGATAAAGCAATAGAGAAATGAAGGAGAGATAAAGATAAAAAATGAGAGAGAGCAAGATAGAGAGAGATCAAGAGATAGAGTGTTTGAGAGAGAAAAAAATGTTGATAGAGAGAGAAACGGGGAGAATGGAGATGGGGATGAGAGAAGGGAGAAGGAGATAGAGAAAGTTAGAGATAAAGAGAAATCAATAGTGTGAGACAAAGGAGAAGTAGGGGAGGGAGAAAAGGTTGAAAGAGGGAAGAGAAAATGATAAACAGAGTAGAGTGAGAGAGAGTGTGTGTGAAAGATGAGTCAACATGGCAGAGAAAAAGAGAGGAAGGGAGAAAGTTGAGCTAGGAATGGAGAGAATTAGGGTGAGATGATGGAAGAGAGATGGAGTGAGAGTAAGCGAGAAAGAGAGAGAAACTACTAGAAAGTGAAATTAGGAGAGAGAAAGAGTGCGATAAAGAATGAGAGAGTGAGAGGGAGAAACTTTTGACCGTTAACTTATTCTTCTTTTCTCTCTCTCAGTCTCTCCATCTCTCTCTTCTATTCACCCAAATCATCATAAGATATTACTCTTCTCTCCCAATATACTTCTCTCACTCTTGTTCCATCACTTGAGAGAAAGATGAGAGAACAAGGAGAGGATGAGAGATAAAGTTCTAGAGAGAGATAAAGAGAGGTGAGTGAGTGAGTGAGAAAGAGGGATGGGGAGAGGGAAGAAGAGAGAATGAGAGTGAGAGAGGGAGTGAGGGAGTGAGAAATAAATTGATTGATAGAGTAAGAGAGAGAGAATATTGAGAGAGAGGAAAAGTTCTAAAGTGGGATGAAAGTAGTTGAGAGAGTGAAGGTGGGAAAGAAAAAAAAGAAAGAGAGAAGTGAGAGAAAAAAGAGAGGGAGACGGGTGAAAGAGTGACAGAATAAGGACAAAGAGTGATAGGGAAGGATGAGGGGGGAGAAAGAGATAGAGTAGAAGAAAAAAGTGGGAGAAAATAGAAGATATTGAGAGATGGGGGAGTGGGAGACAGTGTGAGATCAAGAGAGGAGCAAAAGTACAGCGAGCGTGAGAAGAAAGAGAAAGAGAAGAGAGAGAGGTTCTCTCTCTAACTATCTTTCACTTCCTTTCTTTCTCCTTCCCTTACTCCCTCTCTCTTCCCTCTATCTCACTCTCTCCCTCTCTATTAGTCTTTCTCTCCCTCACTCTCCTTAGCTTCCTTTCTCTCTCTATCTCACTTTATCTCCCCTCTTTCTCTCTTTCTCTCTCCATCTCTCTGTTAGTCACTCTATATCTTCTCTCTCAAGTGCACACCCTTTTCTCTTTCTGCCTCCCTCTCTCTTGGTCTCTCACTCTCCCTCACTTGCTCTCTCCCGTTATCTGAATTTTTTCTCCACCTTTCTAGCTATCTATTGTCTCTCTCTCTCTCATTGTCTCTCTTTCTCTCTTCCCTAGTCTCCCTCTTCTCAATCCCTCCACTCTCTATGAAAGAGCAAGAAAGGGGAAGGGATATAGAAAGAAAGAGGGAGGTTGCGTGAGGTAGAATGTGTGAGGTAGAATGTAAGTGGGAGGGAGGGATGAAAAAAGAGTGAGAGAGTGGGAGAAGAAGGATAACGATAGAAAATGAGAGAGCTAAAAATGGGGAGGTTAGGGGGAGAAAAAAAGAGTGGTGAGAGTGAGAGAGAGAAAAGAGTGAGAAGGGGAGCATGAGAACGAGGGAGAGAGAGAGTGATAGAAATAACAAATAGTGCAAGATATGAAGAGAAACCCCTCTCTCTCCCATCTTTATCACTCACTCTCTCTATAAGCCTATCCCTCTTACTTCTCCCCTTATCACTTATTCTATCCTCATAATATTTTTCTCTCACCGCCCACTCTCTCTCTCATCTCTATCTTGTAATATCAAGGGAGAGGAGGGATGGATGGAGAGGGAGAAGGAGAGCAAGAGAGAATGTGTGAAAGGGAAAAAGGTAAAGAGACAAAGAGACTGATAAAGAAGTGCGAGAAAAGGAGGGTTTGAAATAGTGGGAGGGTTAAAATAGCAGGAGGGAGGGAGGGGAGTGTGAAAGAGAAAAAAGAAGAGAAGAGTGAGAGAATAAGTTGTAGAGAGAGATTGATAGGGGAGAGAGAAAGAGAGAGATGCGAGAGAGAATAATGAAATACGTGAAGGGATTATGAGAGAGAATGATAGTGAGATAATGAGAGAGAGGGAGAGGGAGAGATGAGAGGGAGGGGATGCTACAGAGTGAGAGGGTGAGAGAGAATGAGAGAATGAAAATAGGAGATATCAAATAGAGGGATAGAGAAGAGTGTAAGTAAAAGAGTAATGTAGAGAGAGATTGAGAGTGTGGGAGAGAGAATGAAAGAAAGAGAATGAGATAGACAAAAAAGTGAGATGGTGAAGGATAAAAATATTAGAGAGCATAAGAGACGTGGGGAATGAGGTAAGACAAAGAATGTGAGATAGGGAGATAGAGAAGGAAAGGGAAAGATAGATAGAGAGATTGAGGGAAAGTGAAAGAGAGAGAGATAGTAAAACAGAGAAAGAGAGAGAGAGAAAAGTGAGTGATAGAGAGGCAGGGAGAGAGATAGGTCTTATCCCTTCCACTATCTCACGCTTCTAATTTGAGTGAGAGAGAGAGAGGGGCGAGTGGGAGAAAGAGAAGAAGAAAGAGAAGCATAAGAGAGAGAAGAGTAAGAGTGCTATAGAGGGACGGTAGAAAGAGGAAGGGAGAAAGAGAACAAATGAGAGAAAGCATGTGGGGGAGAGAGTGAGTGAGAGAGGGAGTGAGAGTTGAAAAGAGCAAATTGTAAAGTGATGGTAAAAGCAAAAAATTAGGAGGGAGAGAGAGAAGAGGCTAAGAAAGTAATAAAGAAGAAAAGTTATGAAAGGTAATGAGAGGGAGGGAGTGAGAGTAAGAGAAGGAAAGGGAGAGAAATTGACAGAGAAATGGGGATAGTGGTAGAGAGAAAAAGAGAAGCAAAAATAAAAAGGAGAGTGGTAGAGATAGAAATGGAGAGTGAGAGAAAGCAAGAGAGAGGAAAAGCGATATAGAGAGATAGAATGAGAGAAACATGAAAGAAGGAGATGGGGACGGACCATGAGAGAATGTAAGAGAGTGAGAGAGAGCATGATTAAGAAAGGGAGAGAGGGCGAGAGTATGATTGAGAATGCAAGAGAGAGAGAATGTGCAAAGATGCACTCTTGAGTGAAGGAAGAGAGAGAAGGAGAGAAAAGAAAGAATGAAAAATCTCTCCCTCCTCTATCCCTCAATCTCATTCCCTCTCATGGTCTCTCCTCTCTCCCTCCCTCACTTGTCTCTCTTTCTTTTGCTCTCTCTCTTTCATTCTCTCTTTCTCTCTTTGGTATTCTCTCTCACCACCCTCTCTATCTCTCATTTTCATTCTCTCTCATGCTCCCTTTTTCTGTCTACCTCCCTCATTTCTCTCTTTCTCATTCTTTGTATCTCTCTCACTCTTATTCTAGTTTTATTTCATCGCTCATCTTCTCTCACTCTCTTTCTCTTGCTCCCTCCCTCCCTCCCTCCCTCTCACATTTTGCCTCTATACCTCCCTCTTTCTTTCTGTATCTCTTTCAATCCCTCAATTTAACTCTCTCTATTTATCTCTCTCTCTCTCTCTCTCTCTCTCTCTCAATTTCCCTCTTTTGCTCACCCTTTCTCTTTTTCTTTCTTTTTAAATATCTCTCTCACACTCTTGATATCTTCATCTCCTTCTTTCTCCTATCTCTTTTCTCTCTCTCGATGTAGCTCCCTCCCCATATCTCTTTCTTACCTCTTTCCCCCTCTTTCTACCTAAGAGAGAGAGGCTCTCCATCCCTCCCAATATTTTTCTACCTCCATCTCTATCTTGCTCTATCATAATATCTTTTTATTCTCATTTCCACTTTCACCCTCTCCCTCTCCATACCTTTTGAGATTTATGTCCCTCCCACTCGTTCTATTCCTCTCTCCTTCTTTGAATCTCTCTCCCTTGTTATCTATCATTCTCTCTATTTATCATATTTCTCTCTAACTCTACATCTCTCTTGTACTATGAATATATCTTCCTCTCTCTCTCTTTCAAGCTCAACATCACTACTATCTATCTTCCTTACTCACTCTCTCAATTCCTATTATCTCTAACTTTCTCACATGAATGAGATAAATTGATATAAAGAGTGAGTGAGAGAAAGATGGGGGATCAACCTGTCTCACTTTCTGTCTCTCCCTCTCTTGTTCCAACTTCCTCTCTCTCGCTCGCTCATTCTAACTATCTCTCACTCGGGATTCTGAATTTCTCTCTCCTATCCCCATCTTTTTCTCACACTATCTTTGTCCATTTCCCTCTTTCTCTCTACCTCTCTCTAGCTCTCTATCCTTCTCCTCCCATATTTTCTCTTTCTAGTGAGAGATAAAAAGAAAGTGAGAAAAATAGTAAGAGAGAAAGATAGAGAGAGAAAGAAAGAAGAGCATCTAAATAGGTGAGAACAAGAGAGGAGTCAGGTTGATAAATAATTGGAGAGAGAAGTCTTAGTGAGAGAGGTAGAGAGAGCGAGAGAGAATAAAGTTAGAGAAGAAAAGATTAAGGGGTAGTGAGAGAGACAGAGAAAGACATAAAAGAGATTAAGGATGGAGCGAGGGAGGGAGGGGAAAGAAGGAAAAAGATATAGTGCGAGAGAGATAGAGAGAGTGTTTGAAAGAGAGAGAGAGAGCAAGGTAGAGGGAGAAAGAGGAAGGTAGAGAGGGAGAGAGAATAGATATATCACTCTCTATTTTGATTCTCTCTTTATCTGTCTCTCAAATGTTCAACATATATTTTTATCTTGATCTCTCGCTCACACTCTCTCTACCATTCTCTCTCTTCCTCACAATCACACACACTCTCTCTCAAACGCTTACTCTATCTCTCTATCTATCTTTCCCTCTCTTCACTCTACCTCTAAATCTCTCTCTTCCTCACTCTCTCTTTCTCTTTATATCTTATCTCTCTTACTCCCTCACTCTCCCTATTAATATTCTCTCTCTCCATCATTCATTATCTTATCTGAGAAGTGAAGAGAATGAGAAATTAAAAGAAAGAGAGCACGAGAGAGATAGCGAGTGAGTGCTCTTTATGCTTCTCTATCACACACTCTCTATCATTGTCTCTCTCACTCTCTCTCCCACTCCCTCTTTTTGAAAGGTAGGAGAGAGGGAGGGATTGAAGGAGCTCTGAGAAAGAG
>NW_018251360.1:188692-190111 GCF_001263595.1 Phalaenopsis equestris | reverse complement strand
GAGAGAGAGTTAAAATGGGTGGGAGGCTGGAAAAGAGATAGAGCTATAGATAGAGAGATAATGTGAGAGAGAAAAAGAGTTTGAGAAAGTGAAAGAGAGAGGTAGAGAGGGGGTGAGATAGAGAAAAGAGGGAGGGAGGGTGAGAGAGAATGTAAGAGAGAGTGTGTGTGTATGTGAGAGAGTGTGGGCATAGAGCAAGAATGTGAGATAGTTAGTATGGGATAGATTTCTGGTAAGAGAAGAGAGAGAGGAGTAATTGAGAGACTTAGAGAGAGATGGGAGAGGATAAGTAGAGTTGAAAGAGGGAGAGAAGAGCGCACATGTGAGTGATTGAGAGAAATAGCACTCCTTCTGCTTCAATTCTCCTCTCACTCTCTCTCTCACTTTGTCACTTTCCCTCTTCTCTCATACTCTCTCTTCTCTCATACTCTCATTCTCACTCATTATATTTCTCCCACACACACTCTCTAATTATCTTTGTCTCCCTGATGAGAGTAAAGTAAGGAGAGGTACATAAATGGTTGGAGGGACAACAAGAGAGAGAAATGGTAGGGATGGAAAATAGGGGAAGAAGAGGATGCGATCTCTCTTCTCTTCTCAATCTTTCACTTACTTTCTCTCTCTCTTGCCCCTCCCTCTCTTCCTCACTCTATCCACCTCGCTCTCTCACAACCCTCTATCTCTCACCCAGTCAAACTCTCCCTATTAAGACATATAAAGTTAAGAGGTGAATGAAGGAAAATTTCTCTTCCATTGTAACTCTTGCTCTCTCCCTCATCTCTCTCTCTATTTCTTTCTACTTTCTTCACTTCTCTCTTGTTCTCTACTCTTTTTTATGTCCACACTCTCCTTACCCCCTCCATTTCTTTCATTCTCTCTCCCTAAGGCTCTCTCTCCCTCCCTCATTCCCTCTCCCACCCTCTCTCTCTCTCTCTCTCTTTTTCCCTCTCTACCCCTCCCTCACTCTATCTATATCTATCTCTCACACTCTCTCCTAATTTCTCTCACTCTCCATCCCTCCCTCTCTCTCTTGTATTATCTATCTTTTATGTTCTCTCATATTTTTTTGGTATATCTTATGTTCTCTCTCTTGCTTGCTATATCGTTCTCTTCTCTCTCTCACACACACTCTCTTGTTCTCTATCTCTCGCTCTCTCAATCACTTCCTCTCTCTCACTATCTTTCTCTCTTGCTTGCTCTCTCTTTCTTTCACCTTCTTCTTTATCTCTACTCTCCCCCCCTCTTTATCTCTCAAGCTCTATCTTTTTCTCTCAACCTCTTTCCTCTCTCACTAACTCTCATTCCTTATCACTCTCCCTCTTGTATCACTTTCTAACTCTAGCTCTCTACGCACACTCTCCTTACCTCTCCATTTCCCTCATCCATTTCCCCTGATGCTCTATCTCTCCCTCCCTCATT
>NW_018251360.1:187209-188680 GCF_001263595.1 Phalaenopsis equestris | reverse complement strand
AGATAGGGTCACTCTCCACCTCTCACTCACTGTATCTATATCTATCTCTCCCACTCTCTCTAGCTTTCTCCCTCCCTCCATTCCTCCCTCCCTCCCTCCCTCCCACCTCTCCCTCACTCTTGTATTATTTATCACTTATGTTTTCTTTTTTTTTTGTATCTCTTATGTTCTCTCTTACTTGTTGTATCGTTCACTTCTGTCTCTCTCAATAAGGAAGGTGGTTTAGATAGAGAGAGGATGAGAAGGAGGAGATGGATGTGGTGAGAGATGGAGAGAGAGGAGGAAGGGAGAGGCAAGAAGAGAGATATAGAAAGAAAGAGCGAGGGAGGGAGAGGGAGTGAGAGAGATGCAAAGCTAGAGAAAGGAGAGCACAAGAGAGAATTTGAGAGAGAAAGAGTGAGAGATATTATAAGGGAGAAATGCTGATATCGAGAGTGGGAGAGAAATAGAGAAGAGGGAGAGAATGAAAGTCTCCCTCTCAAAATCCTAATAACTCTCTTATTCCCTCCCTTCTCTATCTCTTATCTCTCTTCTCCTCTTCTCTATTTCTTATCTTTTCTCAGTGTCTCACACATCTACTTCCTCTTCATTTTTTCTCTTTTGCACATTCCTCTTCACTGTCCCTCTTCACTCTATCTCTCATCCTCTCTCTCAATGTTTCTTACTTGCTCTATATTTATCTCCATATCTCTCTTACACTTATTCTACCTCCCTCCTCACTCTCTCTTTCTCTTATGATCTTTTCTTCTCTCATTCTCTCTATCTTCCTTTTTTCTCTTTCACCTCTCCCTCCCTTTCCTCTCTCTTTATATTACAACCACTTTATCTACGCTTTCTTTTCTCCCTCTCCTTGGCCTTCTTTATCTCCCGCCCTCCCTCGCTTCTCTCTCCCTCTCCAACTCCCTATCCCTCTATCTCTCATTCTCTATATCTATTTCTTATTCTCATTCCCTCCATCCTTCATACCTTCTCCCTCACTCCATTCTCTTCATCACACACTCTCTCTCACATACTACCTCCATCACTTGCACACTTGCATTGTTCTCTCACACTTGACATATCTCTCCTTTTCCCTCTCAGTCTCTCTTTCTCTCCTTTACTCACCTCTCTCTTTCTTTCTTGCTCTCTTGTTATACCTCTCTCTGTTTACATATCTCCCACAGTCTCTCACTCCCTCTTGCTCTCACTCTTTTCTCTCTCACTCTCTTTTGTACTATCAACCACTCTCTTTACATATCTCCCACTCTCTCTCTTTCTCTTTTTAATATATCTTTCTTTATCTCTATCTCTAATCTCTTTATCACACACACACACAATCTCTTCTTTCTCCCTCTCTCCCTTTATGTCCCTCTCTGTCACTCACTCTCTCCTCCCCCTTCTTCCTCTCTCTAAACTCTTTCATCCTCACATAAAATAGAGATAGATAATGAGCAAAAGAAAGAGAAGGATAGGAATGGGCAGAGAGAGGCAG
>NW_018251360.1:181675-187199 GCF_001263595.1 Phalaenopsis equestris | reverse complement strand
GTGTCTCACTAGCTCTCTCTTTCTCTATTCTTATCATCACCATTTCCTTCTCTCTATTTGTGCCTCACCCACCTCCTGTCTCTCCCTCTATCTCTTTCTCACTCTCATTCTTTTTCTCTCTTTTTCTATATTCCCTCCTACTCCTTCCCTCTCACTTCCTCTTATCTCACCTCTCTTTCTCTCTCTTCTCTCTCTTGCTCACCTTTCATACTCAATCATTATTTCTCCTCTCTCATTATTTCATTTCCTTTTTCTCTCCAACTTTGTCTTTATGTCCGTCTCACTCTCCCTCATTCTCCCTCACTTTCCCCTTCCCCTGCCTTAAGACCTTTGCTTTCTCTAGAAAGAGAAAGAGAGTTAAAGAGAGATAATGAGAAAGAGAAAGTGAGACACTCTCACATACTTTCTCTACTCTCTCTCTCCTTCTCTCTTCTTACTCTATCTTCCTCATGTTTCCCTCTTATCTCACATATCTTTCTCTCTCTTCTCTCTTGCTCACCTCTCATACTCAATCATTATTTCTCCTCCCTCGTTGTTTCATTTCATTTTTCTCTCCAACTTTGTCTTTATGTCCCTCTCACTCTGCCTCACTATCTCTCTCTTTCCCCTTCCCCTGCCTTCTTTCTTTTCTTTCTCTAGAAAGAGAAAGAGTGTTAAAGAGAGATAATGAGAAAGAGAAAGTGAGACACTCTCTTTATACTTTCTCTACCTCTCTCTTTCTCTCTCAATTTTTTTTCCTTTTTATATCTTGTTCTCTTTAACTTCTTTTTGTCTCTCATTACTCTATCTTCCTCATGTTCTCTCTCTCTCTTAATCTCTTAACCTTTATTCCTCCATCTATTTCTCTCTTTATCCCTCTCTCTTTCCAAGCCTTCCTTCACTCTCTCACCTCCAATTTATTTATCTCTCTCACTTGCTCTTTTCCTCTCTCTCCCCTCCAACTCTTTTCTTGCTCCCTAACTCATTCTCTCTCTCACCCATACAATAATCCTCCTTAACTCTCTCACACTTCACTCTCTTCCTCCATCTCCCTCTCTCAAAGAGAATGAGAGAGAGAGAAATAGAGAGAAAGGAAAAGAGTAAGAGAGAGTGAGAGAGGTTAAAGAGGAGGTTATATAAGAGAGAGTGAGCGTGAGAGAGTGAAATCACTCAAGCATGTTTCTCTCTTTTATTTCCTCCCTCCCTCACACCCCCCTCTCACCTCTCGCTTGCACTATCTGCCTCAGTCTAGCTCTCTCCTTCTCGAGGGAGAGGGATAGTGAGAGAAAAAAGTAAGAAGGAGAGAGGGAGAGAAAGCCAGGGAGTGATAAAGATGGAGAGGGAGGCCAGAAAGAGCCAAAGATATAGAGAAAGAGAGAAACTAAGTACTGAAAGAGATTGAGGCATACTCTCCCTATCTTCCTCCCTCCCTCCATCCAACCCTCTCTTATATCCTCTTCCTTCTCTCTATCTCTTATTCTTTATTTCTCTCTTACTCTCTCACTCATGCACTTCTTTGTCTCTATATCTCTCTTTCTTACTCTCTGAGAGATGGAGGGAGGGGGGACTGACAGGAAGAGAGTGAGAGAGATGTAGAACAAGAGAAAGAAAATAGAGAAAGATAAAGCATGAGAGATAAGAAATTAAATGCTTGGAATAGAGAGAGAACACAAGAGAGGGTTATAGAAGGAGAGAATTAAAGTGGTCGGAAGGAGAGAGGAGAGAGATAACATATGCATCTCTCTCCCTTTTTCTCTCTCACTCTCTCTCACTCTATCACTCTATCTCTCATTTCTCACATCTTGAAGGAGTTAGGGGGAGAGAGTGGAAGAGAGAGAGATGTGGGGATAGAGGAAATGAGAGCGAGTGAGAGAAATGGTGGAAGAGAAAGGAGAGGAAAGGAGAGAGATAGTGATGAAGATAGAGCACAAGAGAAATGAGAAGAGAGAAGATGCTCTCACTCTCTCCATCCCATTTCGTCCCTATATCTTTCTCTCATTCTCTTTAGCTCCCTCTCCAAATGGGAGAGTGATAGCGAGGGGGGAGAGAACAGATTTAGAGTGGGGGTTAGGGATAGGGGGTTAGAAGGAGGGAGAGAGGGAGAGAGATGGTTCATGAGAGAATAGGAGGAAAAAAAGAGTGTCTATGAAGAGAAAGTAAGGCAGGGAGGGAGAGAAGGTGAGAGTAGAGCGGTAGAGATAGAGGGTGGACAAGAAAGGGAGGCAGGCTTTCCCTCTCTCTCTCTCTCTTGTCTTACCTCTCTCGCACTCTCTTCTCCCTCCTTATTTTACGTTCTCTCTCTCTCCCTTGCTTATTTCAAACCATTTATGCTCCCTCTCTTGCCTCTCCCTCTAGCTCTCCCTTTCTTCTTTCTCACTTTCCCTTCATCTTTCTCTTTCTACTTGTCCCCATAACACATACTCTCCTTACCACTTCATTTTTCTCATTCCCTCCCTCCTTCATTCCCTCACTCCATTCTCTTCATCACACACTCTCTCTCACGTACTACCTCCATCACTTGCACACTTTAGTTTCTCTTTCACACTTGATATATCTCTCCCTTTCCCTCTCCCTCTCTCTTTCTCTTTTTTACTCACCTCTCTCCTTCTCTCTTGCTCTCTTGTCTCTCTTGTTCTCCCACTCTCTCTCTCCCACTCTCTCCCTCACTCCCTCTTGCTCTCTCTCTCCTCTCTCACTCTCTTTTGTACTATTAACCACTCTCTTTACATAACTCCCACTCTCTCTCTTTCTCGCTCTCTCTCTTTCTCTCTTTCACTATCTCTTTCTTTGTCTCTATCTCTCACCCTCTTCTTATCCCTATACCTCTCTCTCTCTCCCATTCTAATTACTTTATCACACACACACACAATATTTTCTTTCTCTCTCTCTCTCTCCCTTCATGTCTCTCTTTGTCCCTCACTCCCGCTTCTCCCCCTTCCTCCTCTCTCTAAACTCTTTCATCCTCACACATAATAGAGATAGATAATGAGCAAAAGAAAGAGAAGGATAGGAATGGACAAAGAGAGGAAGAAGAGGAGAGAGGGAGGGCGATAGCAAGTGACGAGAGGATCATAGATAGACTGAGGGGAAGAGAGCATGTGTGAGGGATAGAAAGGGAGGGAGGGTGAGTAAAATGGGACAGTGTCTCACTAGCTCTCTCTCTCTCTCTCCTTTTCCTTCCCTCTATCTCTGCCCCACTCACCTCCTCTCGCTCCCGCTATCTCTTTATCACTCTCATTCTTTTTCTCTCATATTCTATATTCCCTCCTACTTCTTCCCTCTCACTCCCTCTTGTGTCAGCTCTCTTTCTCTCTCTTCTCTCTTGCTCACCTTTCATAATCATTTTTTCTCCATTGTATTGCTCTTCACTCGCGCACCCTCTAAATTTCTATCCTTCTCTTCCCTCATCTCTATTTATCTTTTTATCCTTCTCTCTCTCTCTCTTTCCCACTATGTACTGCACTTTTCTCTCTTCCACCCTACCTTCTTGCCCCTCCTCCCTCTCTTCTTTCATCATTTCCTCTCCACCCTATCTCTTGCTTTCTCTCTCTCTCTCTTTGCTTCACTCTCAAAATCTCACTTTCCTCTCTCACCCTCTCTCTTTCACACACACAAGCATTCTCTATCGATCTATCTAGATAGAAAGAGTGAAAGAAAATGAGAGAGGGACAACGAGAGAAGAGAGGGAAAAATGAGAAGAGTTTGAGAGAGATAGAGGATAAATAAATAGAGAGTGATTGAGAGAAAATAAATGCTAATAGTCAGTGAGATAGGGTCACTTGCTAATTCTTTCACTGTATCTCTCATTATCTCTCTCTCACACACACCCTCTCATTTACATTTCATTTTTATCTCCAACTTTCTCTTTATGTCGCTCTCACTCTCCCTCATTCTCTCTCTCTTTCCCCTTCCCTTGCCTACTTCTTAATGTGAGAGTTAAAGAGAAAGAGAGAGTTAAAGAGAGATAATGAGAAAGAGAGAGTGAGCCACTCTCACATACTTTCTCTACTCTCTCTCCTTCTCTCTTCTTATCTTCCACTCTATCTTCCTCATGTTTCCCTCATTCTACCTCTCTCTTTCTCTCTCAATCTATCTTTTTCCTATTTATTTCTTGTTCTTTTTAACTTCTTTATATCTCTCATTAATCCATCTCCCTCATGTTCTCTCTTTCTCTCTTAATCTATCTCACTCTCTCTGTCTCCTTATTTCTCAATCTCTTCATCCCTCAATCTTTCCAAGCCTTCCTTTCACTCTCTCGCCTCCAATTGCTTTATCCCTCTCTCACTTGCTCTTTTCCTCTTTCTCCCTCTCCCACTCTTCCCTTGCTCCCTCACTCATTCTCTCTCTCACCCATACCATAAACCTCCCTAAGTCTCTCACACTTCACTCTCTTCCTCCATCTCCCTCTCTCAAAGAGAATGAGAGAGAGAAATAGAGGAAGGGCAAAGAGTAAGAGAGATTGAGAGAGGTTAAAGAGGAGGTTATATAAGAGAGAGTGAGCGTGAGAGAGTGAAATCTCTCATGCATGTTTCTCTCTTTTATTCCCTCCCTCCCTCACACCCCATCTCACCTCTCGCTTGCACTGTCTGCCTCAGTCTAGCTCTCTTCCTCTCCAAGGAGAGGGATAGTGAGAGAAAAAAGTAAGAAGAAGAAAGGGAGAGAAAGCCAGGGAGTGATAAAGATGGAGAGGGAGGCCAGAAAGAGCCAAAGATATAGAGAGAGAGAGAAACTAAGTACTGAAAGAGATTGAGGCATACTTTCCCTATCTCCCTCCCTCCCTCCCTCCAACCCTCTCTTATATCCTCTTCCTCCTCTCTATCTCTTATTCTTTATTTCTCTATTACTCTCTAACTCATGCACTTCTTTGTCTTTATATCTCTCTTTCTTGCTCTCTGAGAGATGGAGGGAGGGGGGACTGACAGGAAGAGAGTGAGAGAGATGTAGAACAAGAGAAAGATAATAGAGAAAGATAAAGCATGAGAGATAAGAAATTAAATGCTTGGAATAGAGAGAGAACACAAGAGAGGGTTATAGAAGGAGAGAATTAAAGTGGTCGGAAGGAGAGAGGAGAGAGATAACATATGCATCTCTCTCCCTTTTTCTCTCTCACTCTCTCTCACTCTATCACTCTATCTCTCATTTCTCACATCTCTCTCCCCTTTCTCCCACTATAACTCTCTCACTCTCTTCTGTAATCTCTCATTCTCTCTCCTCTTTTCTACCTCTCCTATCACTTTCTTCCCTCAACCTCTCTTTTTTATCTCTCTATTGATGGAGAAGAGAGTGTGAAAGAAAAATGGAGATAGGAGAGGAAAGGAGAGAGATAGTGATTAAGATAGAGCACAAGATAAATGAGAAGAGAGAAGATGCTCTCACTCTCTCCATCCCATTTCATCCCTATATCTTTCTCTCTCCCTTTCTTAGCTCCCTCTCCAAAAGTTAGAGTGATAGGGGGGGGGGAGGGAACAATTTTAGAGTGGGGGTTGGAAGGAGGGAGAGAGGGAGAGAGATGGTTCATGAGAGAATAGGAGGAAAAAATAGAGAG
>NW_018251360.1:177674-181315 GCF_001263595.1 Phalaenopsis equestris | reverse complement strand
TCCCTCCCTCCCTCCCTCCCTCACTCCCCCTCCCTCTTGTATTATCAATCTCCTATGTTCTCTCAATTTTTGTATCTCATATGTTCTCTCTTGCTTGTTCTTTTCTCTCTCTCTCACTCACTCACTCTCTTGTTCTCTACCTCTCTCTCTCTCTCGGTCTCTTCATCTCTCTCACTATCTTTCTCTCTTGCTTGTTGTCTCTTTCTTACTCTTTCTTCTTTATCTCTGCTCTTTTTCATCCTCTCTATCTTTCAACTCTCTCACATTCTTGCTCTCTGCCCACACTCTCTCACATACGCACACACTCTCTCTTACTTTCTCTCTCACCCTCCCTCCCTCTTTTCTATTTCTCCCCCGCTCTCTGCCTCTCTCTTTCTCTTTCCCAAACTCTTTTACTCTCTCACTTTATCTCTCTATCTCTTGCTCTATCTCTCTCTTAGTTTCCCTCCCATTTTAAACCTCTGTTACACTAAATCTCTTTTATACTCTCTCTCTTACAATCTCTCACTCTCCCTTATCTTCCTTCAATCTCTCACTCTCTTCTATCTTCCTTTCCATCTCTTTTTCTCTCATACTCTTTCTCAGAGCTCCTTCACTCCCTCCCTCCCTCCTACCCTTCAAAAAGAGGGAGTGGAGAGGGAGTGAGAGAGATAATGATAGAGATAAGATATAGAGAGAAAGAGAGAGAGATAGAGTAATTTCTCACTCGCTATCTCTCTCATGCTCTTTCTTATAAATTCTCATTCTCTTCACTTCTCAGATGAGATAATGAAGGATGGAGAAAGAGAATATTGATAGGGAGAGTGAGGGAGTAAGAGAGATAAGATATAGAGAGAAATCGAGAGCGAGGGAGAGAGAGATTGAGAGGTAGAGTGAAGAGAAGGAAAAATCAATATGGAGATAGAGTAAGAGTTTGAGAGAGTGTGTTTGAGAGAGTGTGAGAGAGAGAATGGATAGAGAGAGTGTGAGCGAGAGAACGAGATAGAAATATATGTTGAAGGTTTGAGAGAGATATAATATATGTTGAACGTTTGAGAGAGAGATAAAGAGAGAATCAATATAGAGAGTGATATCTCTATTCTCTCTCCCTCTCTATGTCTCTATCTTTCGCACACTCTCTCTATCTCTCTCGCACTCTATCTTTCTCCTTCATTCCCCTCCCACCCTCCATCCTGCATCTCTTTTTGTCTTTATCTGTCTCTCTCACTACCCCTTAATCTTTTCTTCTCTCACTTTCTCTCTCTTCTCTCTCGCTCTCTCTCTACGCTCTCTCTCTACATCTCACTCAGACTCCTCTCTCCATTTAGTTATCAACCTAACTCCTCTCTTTATCTCACCTAATTAGATGCTCTTCTTTATTTCTCTCTCTATATTTCTCTCCCACTATTTTTCTCACTTTCTTCTTATCTCTCACTAGAAAGAGAAAATATGATAGGAGAATAATAGAGAGCTAGAGAGAGATAAAGAGAAAGAGAGATATGGAAGAAGATAGAAAGAGTAAGAAACATATGAAGAAGGAGAGAAATATCCAAAGTGAGAGAGAGTTATAATGGGGGAGCGAGAGAGAGGGAGCTGGAACAAGAGTGGGAGGGATGGAAAGTGAGACAAGTTGATCCCCCATCTCTCTCTCACTCACTCTTTATATAAATTTATCTCTATCATGTGAGAAATTCAGAGAGAATAGAAATTGAGAGAGTAAGGAAGATTGATAATAGTGATGTAGAGTTTGAAAGAGAGAGAGTGGATGATATATTGAGAGTACGGAGAGTACGGGAGAGATGTAGAGCTAGAGAGAGATATGATAAATAGAGAGAATGATAGATAACAAGGGAGAGAGAGTCAAAGAAGGAGAGAGGAAGAGAACTTGGGGGAGGGAGAGAAATCTTAAAAGCAAGGGAGAGGGAGAGGTTAAAAGAGAAAATAAGAACAAAAAGATTTTATCATAGAGCGAGATAGAGATGGAGGTAGAAAAATATTGGGAGGGATGGAGATTCTCTCTCTCTTAAGTAGAAAGAGGGGGAAAGTGGTAAGAAAGATATATGAGGAGGGCGACACATAGGGAGAGAGAAAAGAGATAGGAGATAGAAGGAGAGAAAGACTTCCAGAGTATGAGAGATATATATAAAGAGAGAGAAAAAGAGAAAGGGTGAGCAAAAGAAGGAAATTGAGAGAGAGAGAGAGTTAAAGTGATGGATTGAAAGAGATAAAGAAAGAAAGAGGGAGGTAGAGAGGCAAAATGTGAGAGGGAAGGAGGGAGCAAGTGTAAGAGAGAGAGAGAAGATGGGCAATGAAGTAGAATGAGAGTGAAGAGATACAAAGAGAATGAGAAACAGAGAGAATGAGGAAGGTAGACAAAAAAAGGGAGCATGAGAGAGAATGATAATGAGAGATAGAGAGGGTGGTGAGAGAGAATTGTCAGGGAGAGAAAGAGAGAATGAGAGAGAGAGAGCAAGAGAAGAAGAGAGAAGTGAGGGAGGGAGAGAGGGAGGGAGAGAGGAGAGACAGAGACCTTGAGAGAGAATGAGAATGAGGGATAGAGAAGGAGGGAGAGAATTTTTATTCTTCCTTCTCTCTCCCTCTCTCTTCGTTCCCTCAAGCGAGCATTTTTGCACATTCTCTCTCTCTTGCATTCTCAATCATCCTCTCGCCCTCCCTCCCTTTCTTAATCATGCTCTATTTCACTCTCTCACATTCTCAGATGGTCCGTCCCCATCTCTCTCCTTCTTGTTCCTCTCATTCTATCTCTCTATGTCTCTTTTCAGCTCTCTTGCTTTCTCTCACTCTCAATTCCTTTCTCAACCTATCACTTTTGCTTCTCTTTTTCTCTATACCACTATATCCTTTTCTTTGTCATTTTCAGTCCCTTTACTTCTCTTACTCTCACTCCCTCCCTCTCATTATCTCTCATATTTTTCCTTATTTATTACTTTCTTAGCCTCTTCTCTCTCTCCGTCCTAATTTTATGTTTTTACCATCACTCTATCATTTGGTCTTTTTAACTCTCACTCCCTCTCTCACTCACTCTGTCCCCTACATGTTATCCCTCATTTGTTCTCTTTCTCCCTTCCTCCCTCTACCGTCCCTCTCTAGCCCTTACTCTTCTCTCTCTTATGCTTCTCTTTCTACTTCTCTTTCTCTCACTTCCCCCCTCTCTCTCTCTCATTAGAAGGGTGAGATAGTAGAAGGGATACGACCTATCTCTCTCCCTACCTCTCTATCACTCATTTTTCTCTCTCTCTTTCACTTTCCCTCAATCTCTCTATCTCTCTTTCCTTTTCTATCTCCCTATCTCACATTCTTCCTCTCACCTCATTCTCCACATCTCTTCGCTCTCTAATATTATTATTCCTTTACCATCTCACTTTTCTGTCTATCTCATTCCCTTTATTTCATTCTCTCTGCCCACTCTCATTCTCTCTCGCTCGCTCATCTCTCTCTCACACTCTATTTATTTCTCTTGTTTGTCTCTCTCTTGGCTACATTCTTCCTCTCTCTACATTACTCTCTTACTCGCACTCTTCTCAATCACCCTATTTAATATCTCATATTTTCAATCTCTCATTCTCTCTCCCCCTCTCTCTAGCACCCTCTCCCTCTCTATCTCTCTTTTTCCCTCTCTCTCATTATCTCACTATCATTAT
>NW_018251360.1:173983-177612 GCF_001263595.1 Phalaenopsis equestris | reverse complement strand
TCTTTATCTTTCTTATCTTTCTCTCTCCCCTATCAATCTCTCTTTACAGCTCATTCTCTCACTCTTTTCTTCTTTTCTCTCTTTCACTCTCCCCTCCCTCCCTCCGGCTATTTTAACCCTCCCACAATTTCAAACCCTCCTTTTCTCTCACTTATTTATCAGTCTTATTATCTCTTTTCCTTTTTCCCTCTCACACACTCTCTCTTGCTCTCCTTCACCCTCTCCATCCGGACCCCTCCTTTCCCTTGATATTGCAAGATAGAGATGAGAGAGAGAGAGAGAGTTGGGGATGAGAGAAAAATATTAAGAGGAGTGAATGAGTGATAAAGGGAGAAGTAAGAGAGATAGGCTGACAGAGAGAGTGGGTGATAGAGAGGAAGGGATAGAGAGGATGAGAGAGAGTGTGTGTAAGAGAAAGTGTGAGAAGAAGGTTAGAGAGAGGTGCTTCTCTTCATATCTTGCTCTATTTATTATTTCTATCACTCTCTCTCTCCCTCCCTTTCTCATGCTCTCCTTCTCACTCTTCTCTCTCTCTCTCTCTCACTTTCCTTACTCTTTTTCTCTCCCCCTAATCTCTTAATTCTATCTTTACTTATGTCTCTCTCTCATTTTCTATCGTTATCATTCTTTTCACACTCTCTCACTCTTTTTGCATCCCACCCTCCCACTTACATTCTACGTCACTCTTCCTCCCTCTTTCTTTCTATATCCCTCCCCCTTTCTCCCTCACAATCACTCTCCCTCTCTCACCCTCTTTTTCTCACTCCTCTTTCTCTCTTTTCTCTATCATGCTATATCTCACTTTTGATTTCTCTCTCTTTTGCTTTCTCCTTATGTCTCTTCTCTCTCCCTCTCCTTCTCATTCTTCCCCTTTCATCACCCTCTCTCCGTCTCACCTCACTCATCCTCACTCATGCTCTCTCCAGCTTCCTCACTCATGCTCTCTCCAGCTTAGAGAGAGAAAAAGACCCTCCATCCCTGCATATCTTTCTTTCCCTCGTTCTACTGCTATATCTCGCTATTCTCATTCTCTTTTTCAATCTCACCCCCACTCATTCTAATTATATCTTTTCCCTCCTCTTTCTCTCACTCTCTCCTTTCACTCTCTCTACCTCACTCTCTCTCTTTCTATCTTTTTTCTCTATCTCTTTCTCTCACTCTTCGTAGCTTTATATATCTCTCTATCTCCCTTTCCTTCTCTAAGTATCCCTCTCTCCTATCTTTCTCACTCACTTTTTCTATTTCTCCACTTTCTAACACTTTCTCTCCCCATCCATCTCTCTCTTACTCCCATTCCCCTTGCCTTGCTCCTTCTATCCCACTTTCTCTTTATCACTCTCACTTACTTTTAATATCTCACTCTCTCTTTCCATCTTTATCTTATTCTCCCTTTCACTCTCACACCTCTCTCTCTTTCTATTTCTCTCTAGCACTCTCTATTTCTCCTCTATCTATTTCTCTTGCTCTCTCTAGAAAGAGATGGAGAGATCGAGTGACAAGAAAAGAGGGAGGGAAAGAATGAATAAGAGAGCATCTCCATATTAAGAGGTATTAGGAGAGAGAAAGGTTAATAGATGGATGGCGAGTGGGAGGGAGATCAAGAGAATTAAAGAGAAGGCAGGAGAAGACAAAAAGAGATAATAAGAGAGATAGAGGGAGAGGAAGTGGGAGAATTATGAAGAAAGGAGGGAGGAAAGGGAGGATGGGAGGGTGAAGGAGGGAGAAAGAGAGTGGGATAGAGGTAGAGGGAGTGATAAAGAGAGACTGTGATAGAGGTAGGGAGAGTGAAAATAGTATACGATATAGCAAGAGAGAGGGAGATAGAGAGAATATTGACTTCACCCTTTTCCTCTGCTATCTTGCTTCTCTCAATCATTCTCTCTCGCCCTCTCTCAAACTATCAAACTATCTCTCTCACTATATATTCTCTCTCTCCCTCACTATCTATCTCTATATCTCTCTTTCCCACTCACTTAACTCTTTATCTCTCTCTCTCTCTCACTCTACACACTCCCTCACTCGCTCCTCTCTCAATATGCTTCTCCCTCACATTTTCTCTCCCATGCTCCCTCAATCAATCTCTCTCTCACTATTCTATTGCTTGAATTTTCTTTCTTTTATCTATTACCTTTCTCTTTCTTCCTCAAGCTAATAACCCCTCTCGCTCTTCTGATCTCTATCACTCTTTCTCTCTCACTCTCTCTTTCTCTATCTCTCCTCACTCTACATCTCTCGCTCCATATTTCTCTCTATCACTTATTAGAAGAGAGGGAGGAGAGATAGAGAAGAGAAGAGAAAATAAGAGTTTACAAGAGAGAGCTTGAGATACATAGCAAGGTAGAACTATATCTGCATCTCTCTGAGTTAAAAGAGGAGGGGTACTAGGAGGGGAAGTTAGAGAGAGACAGAAATAGAGAGAAAAGAGTTAGTGAGAGGGAGGGGGAGAGAGGGATTGAAGACAGAGAAGGCTAGAGTGGGGAGAGAGACTATGTTAGAGAAAGATAATTATAGAGAGAGAGAATAGAGTAAAAGAAGGGAGAAAGAAGAATGAGATAGAGAGTGATAGAGTGGGAGGTAAGAGCAAGAAAGTAAGAGTGTGAGAGTGATTGAAGAAGGTGAGTGGTAGGGGATGATATAGAGATGTGTAGAGAGAATGAGTTATAGAGAGAGGAGGGGGAGGGAGAGAGAAATAGAGATAGAGAGAGAGACCGAGAGAATGGGAGAAAGTTAAAGTTAGAGAGGGAATAAGAGAGAGAGAAATGGAGATAGAGAGATATAGAGATAAGAAAGAAAGATTTAGAGAGAGAATATTAAGAGCATGAAAAAGTGAGTGAAGTTGTGCAAGAGAGATAGATAAAGAGAGAGAGAGAGGGGAATGAAGGAGTCAGGAGAGAGTGGAAGAGAGGGAGAGATGTGGGGATTGAGGAAATGAGAGTGAGAGAGAGAGATGGTGGAAGGATAGGGGAGAAAGAGTGAGAGAGATAGTGAGAAAGCTTGAGAACGATGGGGTGGGAGAGAGAAAGAGAGATAGAGAAAGAGAGATAAGAGAAAGAGAGATAAAAAGAGGAAAAGAAGGAGCGAAAAGAGAGAAGAAAGACAGTCAAAGGTTGAGAGAGAATATGTACAGAGAAAGGTGAGAGGAGAGAGATAGAAAAAGGGAGTGAGAGATAGAAAGAAGGTGAGAGAGAACAAAGAGATGTGCATAAGGAGCCCTTCCTCTTCTTTTATCCTCCTCTCACTCTCACAATCCTTGATGCTCTCCCTCTTCTCTCACTCTCTCTTATTCTCTCTTATTTTCTCTCATTCACTCTCTCATTGTGACTTCGTACTCAGAGAATGAGAGCAAGGTAATGGGAGGTACATTGATGGAGGGAGGGATATTAAGAAGGGGAGAAAGGGGCAAGAGGAGATGAAAGAAGAAGAGAGTGGGTTATATCCTCTCTTAGTACATTTTCTTTCACTCATTCTGACTCGCCTTCCTCTCTTACTCATTTATTCTCCTCCTTAGTGTGATAAAAAGGGAAGAGATGAGAGAAAAAAAATTTCCCTCCTAATCTAACACTTGCTCTCTCCCTTCTCACTCTAATTTTCTTTCAACTAACTCTATTCTGCTCTTGTTCTCTAGTCAA
>NW_018251360.1:164912-173927 GCF_001263595.1 Phalaenopsis equestris | reverse complement strand
TTCTTCTCTCTATCTCCTCATCTCTTTCTCATTCACTATCGTTCTTCCTCTTCTATCACTCTCTTACTATTGCTTATTATCTCTCTCAAATTATTCACTGACTACCACTCTCCCACCCTCACACGGTTCCTCTCTCTTACTTCCATCTCTTTCTATCTCAGTTTACTCTTTCTCTCTCTTCTAATCTCTCACTCTTTTCTCTTTTATATTTCTCCTCTCTCTCTCCTCTCTCCCTCTCTCTCTCCTCTCTCCCTCTCTCTCTCTTCTTTTCTCTTAGACCTTCTCCCTCTTTCTCCCTTATTTTCTACTTCTCTCTCACTTCACATTACTATCTCTCACACACTCTCTCTTCATCTCCCACTCACTCTCTTTTCTCTCTTTCTCTCACCCTTTCATCTCTCTTCCTCTCCATCTCTCAATATTTTTTCTCTTGCTCCCCCACACTCTCACTCTTGTTATCCCTCTAGCTCTCCACTTCTTTTATCTTTCTTTCTCTCATTATCTCTCGCTCATCTCCCCTCACTCTCTCCTATAGGCTCTCTCTATCTCACTCTCTCTAAATTTCTCACTTTTCTCTCTTAATATCTTCTTACCTCACTATTTCTCTTTTTTTCTCTCACACACTCTCTTGCCATTATCTTTTTTCCCTTACAACTCTTTCTTCCCTCTCTTCTCTCTCTTTGTCTCTCTATCTTTCTCTATTTTCTCACTTGCTCACTCTCTTGTCCTCCCATTCTCCTTCTCACTCACCATCTCACTCACTTCTTTCTTCTCGCCCTCTTTCTCCGTCTCCCTTCCTCACTCTCTCTCCAACTCTCCCTCCTTATCTCTCTCTTGCGTGAGAGAGAGTGAGAGGCATTTATCTCTCTATCCCTTTTTCTCTCTTTCCCCCTCTCTCTCTCTTTTGCTATCAACCATTCTCTTCTCTCACCATCCATCTCTCTATTTATCTCATTGAGAAGGAGGGAGGGATGGAGAGAGAGACAAAAGTGGGAGAGAAAAAAGAGGTTAAACATCTCTCTGTCATGTACTCTTCTTTTCCCTCTTTCTCTTTTTGCTCTATCTTTATTTCTCCTATCTTGTTCTATTTCTCTAACTCTCTCCTCTCTCTGTTTCCTTCTCATTATCTCTTTCTCACAACACTCTCATTTTTCTGACTCACCCAGAGAGACAAAGTAAGGGAAAGGGTGGCACGGAAATGGAGGGAGGGATAATGTCAAAAATAGAGGAGTGAGAGAAGATGGGTAGGAAAGTGGGTGACAGAGAAAGAAGGTGGAGCGAGAGAAGCAAGAATGAGAGAGAAGGATAAAGTAATAGAGATGAGGAGGGATAAAAATAAACAATGGGAGATAGTGAGATAGATAGAATAGGAAAGAGAGTGTGAAAGAGAAAAGTAATAGATAGAAGAGAGTAAGAGAGAGAAGAGAGATGAGGAGGGAGAGGGGGAGAGGGATATAGGTAAATTTGGAGAATGGAGATTATAAACCAACAAAGCAAGACAAAATGGAAGTGGGGGGGAGAGAAGAGGGAAAAAGAGAAAAGTAAATGATAGAGAGAAAAGTGAGAGTGAGAAAAAGAAAGAAGAGTCAATACGGGAGAAAAAAGAGTGGGAGGGAGAGAGTTGAGTGAGGAAGAGAGAGAGTTAGGGTGAGAATGGAAGAGAGCTAGAGTGAGAGTAAGTGAGTAAGTGAGCAAGAAAGCAAGAAAAAGAAACTACAAGAAAGTGTAATTAAGAGAGAGAGCTAGAGTGCAATAGAGAATGACAGATAGCAATAGATTCTCAGAGAGTGAGAGAATGAGAGTGAGAGAGTGAGGGAGCTTTATTTTCTCCTCTAACTTACTCTCATTTTCTCTCTCTCACTCTCTTCATCTTTCTCTTCAGTCTCTCTTCTCTTCACCCAACTAACCAAAAGATATCAATCTTCTGCCTTCATCTTTCTTTTCCTTCACTCTCTCAGTCTCTTTCACTCTCATATTCTAACTTATGCTCTCTGTTCTCTACATCTCTCACTCTTGCTCCACCTCTATAGAGATGCGAGAGGTAAGGCGAGAGAATGAGGAAGATATTGCTCTTCTCTCCCTCTATATATGGCCACACACACACTCTCTTTCCTCATGCTTCCTCTTTCTATCTCATTCTCTCTTTCATTCTCTCTCCCCCATCTCTTTTTCTTCCTCTCAACCTCTGGAAAGTAGAAAGAGGGAGAGAAGCATGATTGAGAGTGAGAAAGAAAGAATAAAAGAGAAAGATTGAATGAGAGAAAGAAGGAGAGAGCACTAGAGAGAGTAAGAGAGAAAATAAGGGTGAGATTGAAATGAAGCTTGAGAGGGATAGAGAGAGCTTGAAAGAGAAAATAGAAGAAGAGTGGTAGAGAGATAGAGCGATCTTGAGAGGGATAGATGGAATAGGGAAGATCATATAAGTGTTCCCTCATTCCCTCTTCCATCCTATCTCTCTCACTTTGTCTCTCTATATCTCTCTCTTTATTTCTCTCCCACACTCTCTTCTATGTCTCTACCTCTCTTTCTTTTTTTCTCACTTTCTCTCACTCAATTCCCTTCTCTCCCTCCCTCCCACAAATTATCTCTTTATATCTCTTTCTTTATATCCCCCCTTTTCTTTTAACTCTTTATCTCTCACTCTCACTCTTTCTTTCCCTTACTCAAATTCTTTGTCTCATCTCTTTAGCTCTCCATATCTCTCACTCTCTCCCTCCCATTCTCTCTCTCTCTCACTCCTCCCTTTCTTCCTTCAGAACATGCTCCAGCTCTCTCTATCCCTCTCACCCTTGTCACTATCTCTCTCTCTCTCTATTTATCTCTATTATATAGCTCTTCTTCATCAAAGAATGATCAAAAGGAGAGAGAGCAAGAGAGCATAGAGAGAGATTTATAGAGAGACATTGAGAAAGAAGGGGGAGGCAAGTCAGTGAGTGAGTAAGAGAGAAATAATTAGAGGGATAGAATGAAATAAAGAGAAAGTGAGTGAGAGAGAGCTAGAGAGAGAAAGGTAGAGAGATGGAGAGTTAGAGATAAGAGAGGAGAGAAGATGAGAGAGAGGGTGGAAGAGAAAATAATGGAAAGAGAGAGGCATAAGGATGGATAGGACGGGGGAGAAAGAGAGAAGGAAGTAGAGTAAGAGAGAGAAAGCAAGTTGGAGAGAGAAAAGAGAGGAAGAGAGGTGGAGAGAAAGGTAGAGGGGAGAGAGTAAGAGAAGGAGGGAGGGAGAGAGAAAGCAAGAGAGAGAGTGTGTGTGGGGTGGAGGTAGAGTGAGAAAGTGAGTGAGGGAGAGAAAGAGAAGCTGAGTGAAGGAGGAAAGAAAAGACAAGAGTGAGAGAGGATGGGTTATAGGGAGGGTGGGTTAAAAAGAGAACAATTTCAGACTGTAGGGAGAGGGTAAGAAAATGGGTGAGAGAAGAGGAAGAGTGATGGAGAATTAGAATGAGATGGGTGAGGGAGAAAAGAAGAGCGGAAGAAGAGAGTAACAGAGTTACAGAGGGTAGGGAGTGTGGGAAGCGAGCAAGAGAGAGAGAGGGGGGAGAGTGGGAAGCAGGAGAGTGGGAAGCAAGCAAGAGAGAGAGGGAGGACCAGAAGAGGGAGAGAGAGGAGATAGGAGAGGGAGAGGGAGAGGGAGAGGGACGTAACTGGAGAAAAGAGGAGAGAGCGACAATGAGAGAAAGGGGGAAGGAGAGAGTGAAAGAGAGGTAGAGAAAGAGAAATATAGAGACGGGGGTGTGAGAGTGAGAGAAATCAAGAAAGAGTGAAATGGGGAGAGATAGAATAAAAGAAAGAGTTTGAGAGAGAGAGGGTGGGTGAGGGAATGATGGAGGGAGAGAGACAACAAGAGATGTAAAGCTAGAGTGAGTGAGAAAGAATAAGTAAAAGAGATAAAATGTGAGGAGATAGATAGAGAAAGAATAAGAAAGATAAAGATATATTTCTATTCTCTCTTTTCTCACTACCACCATCCTTCCATCACACACTTCCTTTGTCTAATCTCTCAGTACTCTCCCTCTTATTTCTTTATCTCTCACCCTCCATCTCTCTAACTCTATTTTTCATCTCCAACTCTTAATCTATCTCACACACTCTCTCCCCCACTCTCGCTTTTTATCTCTCCCTCTCCCTATCCCCCTCTAATTATCTTTCTCACTCTCCCTCTCTCCCATTCTCTCTTTCTCTCACTTCTCCTCCCTCTCACACTTGCAAGGGAGAGTCAGAGTGAGAGGAGAGATATGGAATAGAGGTATCAAGAATAGAAGTGTAAGGAAAAGTAAGAGAGGGTTTGAAAGGGAATAGGGTGACCCTCTCCCACATTAACTCTCACTCTTCTATTCCAACTCTCTCCTTCTTTTCTTACTCACTTGTCACTCTTTTGTT
Organism: Phalaenopsis equestris; assembly: GCF_001263595.1. Classification (NCBI taxonomy): domain Eukaryota; kingdom Viridiplantae; phylum Streptophyta; class Magnoliopsida; order Asparagales; family Orchidaceae; genus Phalaenopsis; species Phalaenopsis equestris. The sequence goes on along the minus strand of NW_018251360.1, from coordinate 169,547 downwards.
CTTGTCTTCTTCTCTCTCACTCTCTCACACTCTCTTCCCACTATCTCTCTCTCTTCCTCTAAAACTACTAACATACTCTCTCCCAAGCCTTGTCTCTCTCTCTCTCTCTTCACTCTTTACCCTCCCTCCCTTTCTTTCTCGATATCTATCTCTTTTCTTCATGTTTCTCTCAGTCTCTCTCCATCTCACTTTTCATCTCTCTATCTCTTCCTCTATCTATCTCTCTCTTTGACTCCCTCTATCTACATCTATCTCTATCACTTCTATCACTATCTCTATCACTTCTTACTTGCCATCTCTCGTTGACCCTCTTTTTATTCCCTCTCTCGTACTTGTTATCTCTCTCCCGCTCATCACTCACAAACCTCGTCTTCTTTTTCTTTCACTCTCATGCTATCTCTTTATTCCTCTCACTCTTTCACTCCTGATCTCTCCTTCCTCTCTCTACTCTCCTATTTTCTCTCTATCTCTTACACTGTCGCTTGCTTAATCTTTATGTATCTCCTTCTATATCTCCTCTTATTGCTTTGATATCTCTCATTATCTCTCCCTCGATCTCTTCTTTCTCTATCCTCACTCTAACTTTCCTCTCCCTCAATCATGCTCTTTCTTTCTCTTTATCCCTCCACCCCTTCCCTTCCTCTCTCTTTCCTCTCTCTCTTTCTTGTACTATCAAATTCTCTCACTCTGTCACACGATATCTCTCTATCTCTCATTCCCTCTAACTCTATCCCTCTCCATATTTATCCCACCATCCCTCCTCTTCCCTCACTCACTCTTTCACCCTCTCTCATTCACTCTCTCCCTTTATCTCAATGTTGATATCTCTCTCCCCTCCCCCATTATTTGTTGCCCTATCCATCTCTCTCAATGTCTCTCCCACTCACCTCTTAGTTTCTCTTTCTCTTGCCCTTACGTTCATGCTTCCTCCCTTCCTATTCTCTTCTCTCTCTCACACTGTCTTTATCTCTCTTTGCACTCTGCCTCTTTTTTTGCTCTCTCACTTTCTGTCGCTATCTCTCTCTTTTCTCTAATTTCCTCCCTCTCACTTCCTCGCTCTCTCTAATTCTCTCTCTCACCTCTCTTCTTCCTTATTTTTTCTATCCCTTGCTAGCTCATCTTTCTCTAGCTCATCTTTCTCTTTCTCTCTCTCACCTCTCAGTATCTCTCTCTCTCTTGTCTCACTCAATATCTCTCTATCTTTCTTTCTCTATATCTCATTAACTCTCTCGTCAGCTCTCTCCCTCTCTCTTGCTCCTCTCTCGTCAACTCTCTCCCTCTCTCTCTTGCTCCTCTCTCAACCTCTCTCTTACGGCGCTTCTTCCATCTCTCTCTCTTTCCTTTTCTTTTCTATACACCATTACCCTATCTCTTTATCACTCCCTAGTCTGTCCCATATTTTCACTATCACTCTCTATATCTCTCTCCCTCCTTCCCTCTCAATAGAGAGACAAGAAAAAGCAAAGGAGAAATATAGAAAAAAAATTGGAAAGGAGATAGAGCTCTCTTTATTTCTCTTGCTCTTCTCTCTCTCTGCTCTTCTCTCTCTCTCTCATTCTCTTACTCTCTCTCTTTCCTCTCCCTCCCTCCCTTTCTCTCTATTTTTCTCTTCCTCCTCTCACTTTGAAAGGGAGTAGAAATGAGGGAGGGATCAAGAGAATGAGAGGGAAGGGGGAGAAAAGGGTGGGAGAGATAAAGCAACATAAAGAAGGAGAGAGAAAGTTGAGAGAGAGATAAGAAAATCGATATTGGGTAAAAGAGATAGAAAGTGAGAGGGAGGGAGGGAGGGAGAGATAGGGGAGGGAAAAAGTAAGAAAACTAGGGAGAGAGAGAGAGAGAAATAGAGAACTATGTGAGAGATAAAGTAAAAACGAGAAGGATAGACATTCAAAGGGGTGAGAGAGAGAGAGAGAGGTAAAGAGAGTGAAGGGGTGGGGTAAAAAGAAAATTTTTTTGGCGAGAGAAAGTAACAGAACAGAGAGTGAGAGAGGGGGATTGAGAAGATGAGTGTTAGAAAGTGTCAGAAGAAGAGAGAAGGAGGAGGGAAGGAGGTAGTGTTAAGAGAGAATATGGGAGGGATGGAGAGGGAGCTAAAAAGAGAGAAATGGAGGGAGGGAGGGGGAAGGAGGTGAGAGTAGAGTTGAGAGTAGAGTGTGAGAGTAGAGTGAGTTATCTCTCTCTTGGTCCCTCACTTGTTCTCAGTTCTTTCACTCTCTCTCCCTCCCCATCACACTCTCATCGAGTCTCTCTCCCACTCCCTATACATCCCTCCCTCATTTCTACTCCCTTTCTACTTTTTTCTAATCTTTCACTCTATCTCTTCTTTTCTCTCTCTCTCGCCTCTCTCTATCCTTCCATTTATCCAATTACCACCCTCCCTCCCTCTCTCTCATGCCCTCTACCATTTCTGTTTACCTCTCCTTCTTTCACACCCTCACTCTTCTTCTCTCTCTCTCTTACTCTATATATTTCTTCTTCTCCTTCATCCCTCTTCTCCCTCCCTCTACCTCTCCCTCTCCCTCTACCTCTATCTCTCTCACACACACTCTCTTTCTTCCACACTTCTCTCTTTCCACATTCTATCACTCTTGCTCTCTCATTCCTCTCACTTCCAATCTATCTCTCTCGTATCTCCCTCTTCACCCTCTCTCACACACAAACACTATCTTTCTCTCCCTCTCTCTCTCTCTCATTCTCTTGATCCATCTTTTGTTCTCCACTTCTCGCTGTCACTCACTCACTCTCTCTTGCCTCGCTCTCCCTCACACTCACACACTTGCTCGGTCTTCCTGTCTCCCTGTCTCTTCTCGCTTTCTCTTTTTTGCTCTCTCTCTCTTTTATATCTCACACATTCTCTTCTCTCATTATTTCTCTTTTACTTGCTCTTTTCTTTCTCTCCCATTTTTTCCCTTGTAATCTATATTTTTCCTCTCTCTCTCTCTCCCATCTTTACCTCTCTATTTTTTTTTGGTATATTAATACCTTAATATATGAACAGTAAGACAAACTTTTTATTGATCCTGAAACTCATAGAAAATAAAATGATTTTATGAATGGAGTCAAATATGCAATATTCATTGAAAAATGTATTCATGTGCTCTCTTTCTCTCCCTCTCTATGAGAGAGAATAATGAGTGAGACAAAAAATTAAGTCAATAAGGAAAAAAAATGCAGGGAAAACAAATTAAGGATTGAAATAGAGGTTGAGAAAAGGATTGAGAGGGAGGTGAAAGAGGTTGAGAAAAGGATTGAGAGGGAGAGAGACTATGAGAGTGAGAGAAAAAGAGTAACATATGAAAGATAAGATGAGGACAAATTAAGGATATAGGAGAGAGTGAAAGAAGGAATAGGACAAATCAATGATCCTTATTCTTCTATCTCTATCTCATTAATCTCTCACTTTATCTCTTCTCTCCTTTCTCATTCTCTCACTACCACTCTCTCTCACTCATATACTACCTCCCTCTCCCTCTCACTTCTTGTTCTCTCTACTCTCTCTCTCTCAATCCTCACTCTCTCTTGTTCCCACTTTTCTCTTACGCTCCCTTGCTCATTGTCTCTCTCTCACTCTTCTATCTCTCTCCCTCTTTCCATCGCTCTCTCTCTCTTATGTTCCCTCTTGTTCTTGCTTCTTACCTCAATTCTTTCATTCCTTCTCTCCCTCCCCCTCAAACTCTCATGTTTCTCTCTCGCACTCCTTCTCCACCCTATCCATCCCTTCCTTATCCATCCCTTCCTCTCTCTCTCTCCCTCCCTCCCTCCCTCATTTCATCTCCCTTTCTAATATGTTGTTCTATCTCTTTTTCTCTCTCCCTACTCTCTCTATCCCACCGCATCTGTAACTACCACCCTCCCTACCTTTATTTCACACCCTCTAGCTTTTCTCTCTACTTCTTCATCTTTCACACCCTCTCTTCTCTCTCTTCTCTCTTCTCCTCTTCCCTCTCTCACTATGTATATATCTACCTCTCCTTCATTCCTCCTCCCTCTTCCTCTACCTCTCCCTCTCCCTCTCCCTCTTCCTTTATCCCTCTCAGACACGCTTTCTTTCTTCCACACTTGTCTCTCTCCCTATTCTCTCACTCTTGCTCTGTCACTCCGTCACTTCCAAAGCCTCTCTCTCTTTAACTCTCATCTTCTCCCTCTCTCACACACAAACACTCGCTCCCTCTTCCTCTTCATCCCTCTCATTCACTTGTTCCATCTTTTGTTTTCCACTTCTCTCTCTCACTCACTCACTAACTTTTGCTTCTCTGTCCCTCACAGACAACACACTTACTCCCTCTTTCTATGTCTTCTCACATTTATTTTCTTGCTCTCTCTTTTATATCTCACACATTCTATTCCTCTCATTTTTGCTCTTTCTCTCACACTTTTCTATCTCTTCCATTACTTTCTCTTATAATCTTTCTTTTCTCTTTCTTTCTTTTCTCTCTGTCTCTCTCTCACTCATCTTTATCTCTCAATTTTTGGTTGGTGTAGAAAAAAGAGTAAAGGGATAGAGGAGACAAGAGTGAGAAAATAAATCTCTCTCTCCTCTTGCTCTACATTCCCTCTCTCTCTCTCTTCCCTTGTCTCTCTCTCAACAATCATTTCTCCTTCCCTCCCTCCATCCCTACCTCACTTCCTCTCCTA
>NW_018251360.1:163590-164830 GCF_001263595.1 Phalaenopsis equestris | reverse complement strand
TCTTATCGCATCATTTCTCTCATTTTTCTTTTCACTCTTTCTTTCTCGCTCCCTCACTTTTCCTCACTCTCACTCTCTTTCTCAGTATTCTCTCTAACTCTCACTCTTTCTCTCACTATTATCTGAAATGCTCTCTCTCATGATTTCCCTGTCTCTATTTCTCTATCATAGAAGTAACTAGGACCAAGAGTGAGAGGGAAACGAGGAAAGAATACTGTGAGGGAAGGAGTTTGTGAGAAGAGAAAGAGCAAAAAAGACTGTCCCTCATCATCAATAGAGAAAGGTAGATATTTTTTTGTATCTTCTCTTTCTTCCCCTTTGTTGCTAATAGGGGTGAGAAAAGAGATGAGAGAAGAAAAGGAGAGTGATGATCTCTAACTCTCACTATTTTCTCTAACACTCTCTCTCATGCTTTCCTTGTCTCTATTTCTCTAGCACAGAAGAAAGTGGGACAAAGAGAGAGAAGGTGAGGAGGAGGAAATATTGTGAGGCAAGGAGCATGCGAGAAGAGAGAGAAAGATTATCCCTCTATATCTAACAAAGAGAGCTAGTTGTTTTTTTCTATTTCCTTTTTCTCTTATCACTTTATCTCTCTATCTCCCTCTCTCCTCTCTTTCACTGTCTCTTTATATATCTCCTTGCTCTCTCTCTCATTATCTCACCTAAAGTGAATGGGAGGGATGGAGAGAGGGAGAGGAGATGGCTAGAGAAAAGGGTGAGAGAGAAAGAAGATGAAGCAATAGAAGCGAGAGTGAGAGAGAAAGATATAGAGAGAGGGAGCATGACAGAGAGAAGGATAGAGAGAGCAAGTGAGAGAGAGAAAGAGAGATAGAGAACAAGAGAGTGAGTGAGAGAGATATAGAGAATAGAATGTTACAGCAAGAAAGAGAGAACATAAGAGATAGATAACACAAGAGAAAGGGAGAGGTGGGAGGGAGGGAGGGATGGAGTGTGAGAGAAAGCAAGACAGAGTAGGAGGGATAGATATAAATAGTGAGAGGTAGAGAGGGAATATAAGAGATAAATAAAGAGAGGGTGGGAGACGGAATGAGGGAGGGATAGAGAGAGCAATAGGGTGAGAGAATGAGAGAAATGGAGGTGTTAGAGAGAAGAGTAGAATAAGAGAGGTAGACTGTGAGAGAGGAAGGAGAGAGAGAGACATTACAGGGTGATACATGAGAGAGAGTGATAAGGAATGAGAGCTAGTGAGAGAGGGAAGAGGTTGAGAGAGAGAGGGAAA
>NW_018251360.1:162148-163368 GCF_001263595.1 Phalaenopsis equestris | reverse complement strand
AGGGAGGGAGGGAGCGGGAGGGAGGGAGGGAGCTGGAGGGAGAGAGAATGAGAAAAATGGAGTGGTAAGGAGAGTATTTTTTAGAGAGAAAAGTAGAAAAATAAAAATGAAGAGAAAGTGTGAGAGAAGAAAGAGAGAGCTAGAGGGAGAGGCAAGATAGGGAGCATAAATGGAGTGAGAGAAGAAAGGGAGAGAGAGATAGAGAGAAGGTAAAATAGGGAGGGAGAAGAGAATGAGAGAGAGGTAAAACAAGAGAGAGAGAGGGAAAGCATGCCTCCCTTTCTTTCATCCCTCTATCACTCTACTCTCACGGTCTCTCCTTCCCTCCCTCCCTTACTTTCTCTTCATAGACACTCTCTATTTTTCTCCTATTTTCTCATGAACCATCTATCTCTCTCCCTATCTCCCTCCTTCCAACACCCTCTCTCTAACCCCCACTCTACATCTATTCTTTTCCCCCTCACTATCACTATCCCTTTGGGAGAGGGACCTAAAAAGAGTGAGAAAGAGATATAGGGACGAAATGGTATGGAGAGAGTGAGAGCATCTTATCTATTCTCATTTCTCTCTTGCTCTCTTTTCATAACTATCTCTCTCCCTTCCTCTCCTTTCTCCATTTTTCTTTCGCACTATCTCTCTCTCCATCAATAGAAAGATAAAGAAGAGAGGGTGAGGGAAGAAAGTGGTAGGAGAGGTAGAAAAGAGAAGAGAGAATGAGATATTACAAAAGAGAGTGAGAGAGTTAGAGTGGGAGGAGGAGAGAGATGTGAGAAATGAGAGATAGAGTGATAGAGTGAGAGAGAGTGAGAAAGAAAGAGAGAAAAAGGGAGAGAGAAGCTTATGTTAGCTCTCTCCTCTCTCCTTCCCTACCACTTTAATTTTCTCCTTCTATAAGCCTCTCATGTGTTCTCTCTCTCTATTCCAAGCATCTACTTTCTTATCTCTCATGCTTGATCTTTCCCTATTTTCCTTCTCTTATTCTCCATCTCTGTCTCTCTTTTCCTCAGTCCCCCCTTCCTCCATCTCTTAGAGAGCAAGAAAGAGAGATATAAAGACAAAGAAATGCATGAGTGAGAGAGGAAGAGAGAAATAAAGAATGAGAGAGAGGAGGAAGAGAATAACAGAGAGGGTTGGAGGGAAGGAGGGAGATAGGGAGAGTATGCATCCTTCTCCTTTCTGGTTTATTTCTCTTTCTTTATCTTTGGCTCTCTCTGGCTCTC
>NW_018251360.1:160429-162124 GCF_001263595.1 Phalaenopsis equestris | reverse complement strand
CTCAGTCCCCCTCCCTCCATCTTTTAGAGAGCAAGAAAGAGAGATATAGAGACAAAGAAGTGCATGAGTGAGAGAGGAAAAGAGAAATAAAGAATGAGATAGAGGATGAAGAGAATATAAGAGAGGGTTGGAGGGAGGGAGGGAGATAGGGAGAGTATGCATCCATCTCTTTCCTAGTTTCTCTCTCTCTCCACTATCTCTCTCACTATCCCTTTCCCTTTATCTCTCCCTTCCTCTCTTGTCTGCATTTTTCTTTCACAGTCTCTCTCCCACTTCATCATTAGAGAGGTAAAGAAGAGAAAGTGAGAGAAGAGAGATAGTGTTAGGAGAGATAAAAAGAGAAAAGACAATGAGAGATTATAGAAGAGAGTGTGAGAGATTTAGAGTCTCTTATCCCTCTTTCTCAATCTTTCTCTATTTTCTTTCTCACTATCTATCTCTCTCACTCTCTCTCCTTCACTCCCTCCCCCCCCACTCTCAAAGAGCGAGAAAGAGAGAAATAGAGACAGAGAGAGTGACTGCCTAAGAGAGGGAGAGAGAGTGGAGGGAGATAGAAAGAGTATGTCTCCATCTCTTTCCTTACTCATCTCTCACACTTTCTCTTTTTCTCTCTCTAGCTATCCATCTCCATCTTTATCCCACTCTCACTCACTCACTTTCTCTCACACACACAGTCAACACTCTTTACCCCACCTTCTCTCACTCACTCTCTCTAACAATCTTTTCTATCATGATATCTATAGTTCTCTCTCCCTTGTCTCTCTCACTCACATCGGTCCTAGTATCTCTTTCTCTCTCATTCTAGCACTATCCTTCATCATCTCCTCTTTCACTCTCTGTATTTCTCTCTTTTATCTTGTTCCCCATCTCTCCCTCTCTCCATCTCTCTCCCTTTCTCTCTATCTATGCTTTATTGTTATCTTTCTTTCTCTCTCTATTAATATTTCCCCCTAATGCTCTCTCTCTCTTGCTCTTTGTCGCTCTCTTTTCTCATTATATCTGTCGCAAAATGTTCTCATTTGCTTTGTTTCTTCTTTCCCACTCTTAGTTTGGCTCCCCTTTTTTCTCTCTTTCACTTCCCTCTTTCTCTTTACATCAATCTCTATCTCAATCCCATTGCTCTTGCTCACTACCTTTCTTTATCTCACACCATATCTCTTTGCCTCCCTCTCTCTCTTTTTCTATGTCTCACTATCTATCACTCTCTGTAGCTCTCCACTATCACTCTTTCACTCTTTTTTCCAACCACTCTCTATGCTTACTCTTACTTACAGTCTCTCTAGCTCTCTTTTGCTCTCTTTGTCTCTCCCTCTCCCTCTCCCTCTCCCTCTCCCACTCCCTCTTGTCCATCCCTCTCTCAAGTCATGAAAGAAAGATAGAGGAGGATTTAGGAGAAAAGAGATAGAGAGAGAAAGTAAAAATGCAGTGATGAAGGGGAAAAAGCTGATGAAGGGGAGACAGTCAAATAGAGAAGGGATGGCCAGAGAGGGAGAGGAAGAGAAAAAGAGAATGAGCGAAAGAGAAAGAGAAAGAGAAAAGATGGAGAGGGAGAGAGCTAGATTGAGACAGAGAGTGCAAGCTAGAGGTGAGAAGGGGGTGTGAGGGAGGGAGGGAATGAAAGAGAGATACATGCATGAGAGATTTAACTCTCTCGCACTCACTCTCTCTTATATAACCTCCTCTTTATCCTCTCTC
>NW_018251360.1:148085-160226 GCF_001263595.1 Phalaenopsis equestris | reverse complement strand
TGGTAAGAGTGAGGGATGAAGAGATGCAAGGAGAGAGTGAGAGAAAGAAATAAAGAGAGCTAGAAATGGAGGGAGGGTTAAATTTCTCTCAATCTCCCTTAGAAATGGAGGGAGGGTTAAGAGTGGGAGAGCTAGAAATGGAGGGAGCTAGAAAGGAAGGCTTAAATTTCTCTCAATCTCCCTCCCTTAGCTTATTTATCTCTCCCCCTCTCTCTCAATCTCTCTTTCTCTTCTCTTCTCTCATTTTCTCCCCGCCTCACTCTCCTTCTCTCACTCTCTCTCCACTTCCTCTCTCTTGCTCTCTCTTTCCCCTCCTTCCCTGTATATCTCTCTTTGTCTCTGTCTCTCTATCTCTCACCTTCTCTCCCCTTTGATACCAACATCTCTCTTTATTTCATCTATTCTTTTTTCACTCTCTTCTCTCTTTCCCACTCACTCGCCCTTATCTCTTCTTTTTCCTCGCATTACCTCACACTCACTCTCTTACTTTCTACTCTCATATTTTATATCTTGCGCTTTTCCTTTATTCTTTGTACTCCCTCTCCCCTCTTCCCTCTCTCACTTTCTCTCTACCTCACTATCTTTAACTCAATTTTTTTTCTCATCTTTCGCTCTCTGTTCTCTCTCTCTAACTTTTCTTTTTGTCTTTTCTCTCTCTCACTCTTCTATCTATAGCTCACTTTCCCTCTCACCCTTTTTCTCCATCTCTGTGTCACTCTCCTCCCCCTCCCTTACTCTATTCCTCACTTTATAGCTCCACTTTCCTTCCCTTATTCTGTCTTTTTAACTGTCCCTCCTTCCCTCCCACATTCTCTCAGATCTTTTTCTCTCGCTCTCTCTCTATCGCTCTCAAAATTTAACCCCCTCTTCTACTTTAACTCTCTCACTCCTCTCTTTTTTTACCTTCTCTCTCTCAAACAAATTCTCTCTTAAACCCACCTTCTCTCACTCCCCCTCTCTCTCTCACCACTCAAAATGTTTATCCTTCTAACTTTTCTTTATCTCTCTCACACACTTTTATATTTCTCTCTCCTCTCTCGCCATCACTCGCTCACTTTTTCTCTTCCCTACCTTCTCTCCCTCCCTCTCTCCCACTCTCTCTCCCTCTCCCTCTCTCTCTCTCTCCCTCTCTTTTAGACCCTCTATAACTTTCTTTATCTCTCTCACCATTCTCAGTCTCTCGTTATATTTGTTGATTTATCTTTCTCACCCAATTCTCTTCCATCTCCTCTCCTCCTTCAATCCTTCCAATTCTCTCACAATCTCTCTCCCTCTCGCTTCTCATTCATTCTATTCTATCCTCTCTTGCTCTCTCCCCCCTTTCCTCCCTAACCCTTTGTATTTCTCCCCTCTCTCTCTCATTATCTCTCCCTCACTCTCACTCTCACTTTAACTCCCTCCCTCTCTCTCCCTCTTTCTTCTCTTGTTCTCTCTTTTATTATTCTTTCCCTCTTTCTCTCTCCCTACCTTTTTTTTCTCTCCCTCTTTCCTAACCTGCTCTCCCTCTCTCTCATCTTATCTCTCACTGTCTAAATCTATATATTTATCCTCCCTCCCTTACTTTCTCCATCTCTTCTATGCATTTAACTTCACTCTCATATTTTCTTTCTGTCTGTCATTCTAGGGGGAGATACAGAGTGAGAGATTGTGAGAGGTAAGGAGGAAGAAGATTGAGCATAAGAAAGATCGGTGAGAGACAGTGATGATGCAAGATAGAAAAAATAATATGGGAGAAAGAAAATGAGAGAAGCGAGTGTGAGATGATGAGAGAGAAAAGAGTGTGTGAGAGATTACGAGAGAGAGCTTGAGAGAGTTTAAGTGGGAGATATTTAGAGAGAAAATAAGAGAAAAAGAGGGAAGAGAAAGAGAAGAGCAAAGGCATAGAGAAAGAGAGAGAGAGAATAAGATACAAAGCGCAGGAGTTAAAGAGTGAGAGATTGAGAGAGAGAGAAAAGTGAGAAAAATAAAAAGGTAGGTAGTATCAGAATGAGTGAACTAAAGAAGGAGGGAGAGTGATGGAGGGGGAGGAGATAGAAATGAGGGAAGAAGAGAGAGAGAAGAGAAAGAGAGGAATGTAGGGAGGGAGAGAGAGAGCAAGAAAAATAAGTGAGAGAGCAATTGAGAGAGAGAGCATGAGAGACAGAAAGCTAAAGAAGATAAAGGGAGGAGGGTGAGAGAGATAATAAGAGAGAAGGGCGTAAATGAGTGATTGAGAAAGAAAGAATAAGAGGAGAAAGAAAGAGATCTGGAAGGCATGAGAGACTTAAAGGGTGAGAGAGTTAAACTTAGAGAGAGAGAATGAGAGAGAGAAGTGACGGAGCAGGAGAGATCAAGTAAGAGACTGGGAGAGAGAGGAGGAATAGGGAGAGAGTGAGAGAAAGAGGGAGTTCTAGATAGAGAGGGAGAAAGAACAAGATAGTTGGAGAGAGGGATGTAAATAGATAAAGAATGATAGATAGAGAGAGATGTGAAGGAAGGTTAATAGTTTAGGAGAGAGATATACAGAGAATTAGAGAGCATGAAAGAGAATGAGAGCGAGGGAGACATGAGGGAGAAGTGAGACATGGAGAGAGAGTGGGGAGGGTGAGAGGGAGAAAGTGTGTGAGAAAGAAAGAAGAGAGATAAGGAGAGTTCAAGTGTGAGATAGTGACAAAGATAAAGCAAGAGTGAGTGATGGAGAGAGATAGAGTTAGGGATGGAGGGTGGGAGCAAGAAAGAGAAAGAAGAAAGAGACAATTTGTGTGTGTAAGTGTGAGTGAGAGAGAGAAATAAATGAAGCAAAAGAGAGAAGGACATTGAGAGAGGGAGTGAGGAATGGAGAGACAGAGAGAAATAGGGAGAACAACAGAGAGAGAGAGGGAGGGAGAGAAAGGGAGGGGGAGGAAGAGAGAGGGAGAGAAATAGGAGAAATAGAGGAAGAGAGAGGGAGAGAAATAGAGAGCCTCACTCTCTTCCACTCCCTTTCTTCCTTTTTCCTCCCCCCTCTCTATACATTGCATTTTTATCTATCTCTTCTCCTCTTTCTATTTCTCCCCATTTCTACATCTCAAATAATAGAGGTAGGAAGGGTGATAGAGAAAATTAGATAGAGTGAGAGAGGGAGGGAAGGAGAGAGTGTGAGTGAGCTGGAAAGTTTGAGAACGAAATCAAATGGCGAGAGATAGTGAGAGAGTTTGAGCGAGTGAGAGAAGATAAGAAACAAAGAGAGAGGGAGGTTGAGATAGAAAATAGTATATTTTTCAAAAAGAAGAAAGAGACAGACCGATAGAGAGATAGAGAGAGAGAGACAAAAAAGGGTAGATAGATTGTGAGAGAGAAAAAAATGAAATGAAAGAGGGTGAGGGAGAGATAGAGTGATAGAGAGGGTGAGAGAGTGAGAGAGAAAGAGAGTGAGGAAGAAAGGGTGAGGGAAGGAAGCTTTATAAAGTGAGAGAAAGAAACTCGAGCACTTCTCTCTTTCTCTCTACTCGCTTTCTCTATTTTTGCTCTTCCCTCTCTCCCTCACTCTGTCATCATTTCCATTCCTCTCTCAATCTCTTCTATTCTCTCCCACTTTTTTTCTTATGCTCTATCTTTTTCTCCCTCCCTCCTTGTCCCTCTCTATCCCACTTTGTCCCTTATCCTTCATTCTCTCACCAATCTCATTCTCTCCTCTTCTCTTTTTCTCAGAATTATTTCTTTCTTTTTAATCTTTATTTCATTCACTCTCTCACCCCGACTCTCCCTCCTTTCCTTCATCCCTCTCTATTGATCTATCTCTCAATAGAATTTTTCTCTCTTGCTCCTTACTCACTGTCTCATTATTTTCTCTCTCACCCTCTTACTCTTTCAATCATTTCTCATCTTATCTCTCTCTACCTCACCATCTCTCACTCTCTTACTCCCTCTGACCCTCTCTTTCTACCTCACCATCTCTCTCACTCTCTAGGGGGATAGAGCCTTGAGAAAAAAGGTGGTAAGTGAGTGACTTAGAAAGAGAAAACAAGAGAAGTAAGAAAGAGATACGGAGGGAGAACTGAGGAAACGAGAGAGATTGAGAGAGATGAGGGATTTAGAGAGAGTTAGAGAGATAAAAAGAGAGTGAGAGTAGAGTGAGTTCTTGAATGAGAGAAAGAAAGAGCAAGATAGTGGGAGAGAGGGAGGGAGATAGAGAGGGAATGAAAAATAGATAGAGAGATGTGGAGAGAGGGCTTAATAGTTTATGAGAGTGATATACGGAGAAACATATGGCATGAAAGAGAATGAGATAGGGCGATTGAAGGGAGAAGTGAAACAGGTAGGGAGGGTAGGGAGGGAGTTTAGGAAGGAGAGTGATAGTGAGATAGATAATAGACAGATTGAGAGATAAAGTGTGTGTAGGAGAGAGAGAAGAGATAAAAGGAGAGTGCAAGTGTGAGAGAGTGAGAGAGAGGGTGAGGAAGATAAAGTAAAAGAGATGGAATGAGAGAGGGAGCTTTAGGCAGGGTGGGAGGGAGCAACAAAGAGAAAGGAAAAAGATAGAGAGTGTGTGTGTGAGAGAGAGAGGGTTAGTGAGAGAGGGCAGAGAAAAAATTAAGCAAGAGAGAGGGAGATTGAGAGAGGGAGTAAGGTTAAGAGAGTGAAAGGGAGACTAAGCTAAGAGGCTAAGAGGGAGTGAGGGATGGAGACAGAGAGAAGGAGCTCAAGAGAGAGATTGAAAGAAGAAAAGAGAGGGAGAGAGAGTAAGGGAAAGCAAGATTGAGGGAGAGATAGAGCATGAGAATGAGTGCGGGTGAGATATAGAGTTTGAGAGGTTGAGGGAGAGAGAGATATGTGGATTGGGGGAGACTAATGGAAAGACATCTAAAGAGAGTGAGAGATAGAGATGGTCTATGATAAAGGGAGAAGGAGATAGTGAGAAGGTTACAAGAGAGAAATATGTCTCCCTCCCTTTTCTCACTCTCCCCTTTTCTCATCCCTTTTCTCACTCTCTCTCCTACACCCAAATATTCTTTTCTCTCTCTCGCTCTATTCTTTTTCTATCTTTCTCTCACTCTCTCTCTGTGTCTCTGTATATCTCTATTCCTTTCTCTCACTCTCCCTCCCTCGCTCTTACCATTCATCTCTCTCATACTACAACCTCACTCTCTCCAACTCCCTTTCTTTCTTTTTCATTCCCCTCTCTTTCCACTGTCTCCTTTATCTCTCACCCTCTCTCTCTTTAACTCTTTCTCCCCATTTCTACCACTCACATGATAAAGGTAGGAAGGGATATAGAGATAGTCAAATAGAGTGAGAGAGAAATAAAAGATAGTGAGAGAATTGAGTGTCAACGAAGTGGGAGTAGGAGAATGGGAGAAAGGGAGGAAGGGAGAATCATAGAGAGTGGAGGGATTGAGAAGAGGAAGACTAAGGAAGAAAGAAAGAGAGACAATGAGAGAGTGACGGGAGGAATAGAAAATGTGGGAGGGAATGAGAAAGAGTAGAGAGAGCTAGAAAGGTGGAGAAAGAATTCAGATAGCGGCAGAGAGCAAGAGTGTTTGAGCAAGTGAGGGAGAGTGAGAGACCAAGAGAGGGAAGTAGAGAGAGAAAAGAGTGTGCATTTGATAGAAAAGGTAGAGAGAGACTAACAGAGAGATAAAGAGAGAAAGAGAGAAAGAGGGGAGATAAAGTGAGAGAGAGAAAGGAAGCTAAGGAGAGTGTGGGAGAGAAAGACTAATAGAGAGGGAGAGAGAGAGATAGAGAGAAGAAAGAGGGAGTAAGAGAAGGAGAAAGAAAGGAAGTGAAAGAGAGTGAGAGAGAGAACCTCCCTCTCTTCTCTCTCTCTCTTTCTTCTCACGCTCTCTGTACTTTTGCTCCTCTCTCGCTCTCACACTACCTCCCACTCCCTCCATCTCTCAATCTATTCTATTTTCTCCCACTGTTTTCTTCTACTCTATCTCTTTCTCCCCCTCGTCCCTCCCTATCACTCTTCATCCATCACTCTTCACGCTTTCACCCGTCTCATTCTCTACCTCCCTCTCTTTTTTCTCTCACTTCTCTCATTCTTTTTTTTCTCTTTCTCACCTCCACTCTCTCAACCTACCTTCATCCCTCTTTAAGACTTTTCCTCTCTCTCAATATTCTCTCTCTTACTCTATCAATCGATTTCTTTCTCTATCTCTCCCTCCCTCTCTCACTCTCATTCTCTCTTCTTCCCTCTCCCCATCCCTCTCTCTCGTTCACTCACCTCTCACTCTCTCTCTCTCTAGAACTTTATCAATGATCCTCTTCTTGTTCTCTCATATTTTTCTCAAGTGATGGAATAAGAGTGAGAGAAGTAAATTGGGAGAGAAGAGTAATATCTTTTGATAATATAGGTGAAGAGAAGAGAGAGATGGAGAGACTAAGAGAGAGAAAAGAAGAATAAGTTAATGGTCAAAATAAAGCTCCCTCTTTTTTTTTCTCCCTCTTGCTCTCCCATTCTTTATCTCAATCTTGCTCTCTCTCCTAATTTCTCTTTCTCGTAGTTTCTCTCTCTCTTTCTCGCTTACTCTCACTCCATCTCTCTTCCATCATCTCACCCTAACTCTCTCCATTCCTTGCTCAACTTTCTCCCTCCCTCTCTTTTTCTCTGCCTTGTTGACTCCTCTTTAACACACACACACACTCTCTCTCTCTACTCTGTTTATCATTTTATTTTCCCTCTTTCAACCTTTTCTCTCTCCCCTACTTCCTCTTTGTCTCCCTCTATTGCTTTCTATTTATCTCTCACTTTCTGTATCTCCCTCTCCCTTCACTCACTACCCATCTCCATTCTCTCCCTTTCTCTCTTTATCTACATTTTCTCTCTCTCACACACACTCTATCTCTTGATCACTATCTGTCTTGCCCTCTCTCATTTCTTATCTTTATCTCTCCTTCTTTTCTCTATTGCTTTATCTTTCTCTCTCGCGCTTGCTCTCTCTATCCCTCTCTCTGTCATGCTCCCTCTCTCACACTCACTTCTCTTGCTCCATCTTATTTCTTTCTCACCCATTTCTCTAGCCATCTCCTCTCCCTCTCTCTATCCCCACCCCTCCCTTTTCGGTGAGATAATGAGGGAGAGGGAGGAGATATATAAAGAGACAGTGAAAGAGATAGTGAAAGAGAGGAAAAGAGAGGAGAGAGAGAGATAGAGAGATAAAGTGATAAGAGAAAGAGGGAGTACAAAAAGACATCTAGAGGGATAATCTTTCTCTCACTCTTATCGTATACTCCATCCCTCACAATATTCCTTCCTCCTCTTATTTTCTCTCTTGGTCCCAATTTCTTCTGTGCTAGAGAAATAAAGACAAGGAAAGCATGAGAGAGAGTGTTAGAGAAAATGGTGAGAGAAAGAGTGACAGTTAGAGATCATCACTCTCCCTTTCTTCTCTCATCTCTTTTCTCTCCTCTATTTAGCAATAGAGTGGAAGAAAGAGGAGATACAAAAAATATCTACCTCTCTCTCTATTAGTGCGGAGGACAGTCTTTTTCTCTTTCTCTCTTTTCGCAAGCTCCTTCCCTCACACTATTCTTTGCTCTTTTCTGTCTCATTCTTGGTCCTAGTTTTTTCTATGATAGAAAAATAGAGACAGGTAAATCATGATAGAGAGCATTAGAGAGAATAGTGAGAGAAAGATTGAGCGTTAGAGAGAAAATTGAGAAAGAGAGGGAGCGAGAGAGGGAGATTGAAATTAAAAATGAGAGAAACGATGCGAGTGTAAGTAAGAGTGTGTGTAAGATGGAGAGGAAAGGGAGAGAGGAGAGAAGTTAAGATAGAGAGATAATGAGAGAGATATTGATGCAGAGGGAGAGAGTAGGAGAGGAAGTGAGTGAGGGATGGAGGGAAGGAGAGATGATTGATGACAGAGAGACAATGGAAGAGAGAAAGAGGGAATATAGAGCAAGAGAAGAGAGTAGAGAAGAGAAGAGCAAGAGAAGAGAGTGATTTTTTTCTCACTCTTGTCTCCTCTATCCCTTACTCTTTTTCCTATACCAACCGAAAATTGAGAGAAAAAGATGAGTGTGCAAGAGAAAGAAAGAAAAGATATATTACAAGAGAAAGTAATGAGAGAGACAGAAAAGTGAGAGAAAAAGCAATGTTCTCGCATCTCTCTCTAGTGATGGAGCAAGATTGAGAGAGGTGAAAGGCAAGGCTAGAGAAGAAGCATGAGACAGAATGTGAGAATGAAAGAAAGTGAGAGAGAAAGAAGAGAGAGGAATTGGGAGAGGAGTAATATTTTTTTATAATTTTGGTGAAGAGAAGAGAGTCATGGAGAGAGTGAGAGAGAAGAGAGATAGAGAGAGGAGAGAAATAGAACAGAAAAAAGAATGAGAGATTACAAGAAAGAGAAAGAGAACAATAAGATAGATAAGAGAGGGAGAGGGAGATGGAGAGCAAGAAGAGGAAGTGAGTGAGGGAGGGAGAGTGGTAGTGAGAGAATAGTGTGAGAGAGAGAGAGAAAGAGGAAGATTAAGAGACTGAGAGAGAAGAAGAGCGATAGAGAATGAGAAAGAGATGAGGTGAGAATAGGAGTGAAGAGAACTAGAGTTTGATCTCACTCATTATCTCACTGACCTCCTTCCTTGGGAGATAAAGAGCATGAGACTGCTGCAATGTGAAAGAGAGGAGAGAAAGCTAGATAGAGAGAAGGGGGATAGAAAAAGCTTCTTTTATTAGAAGAGGAGAGAGTGCTCCGGAGGTTTAGAGTTGGAAAGAGATGAGATAGGGCAAAAGGGGAGAGAGAGCTTTCTATCTCTCTTACCTCTCTCCTTCTATCTCTCCCCCATATCTCACTCACCGCTCTTATTTTTTCTCTTGACATATGTCTCTATCTCTTTCTCCCTCCCTCCCAGCCCAGAGAGAGAAAAATAAAGAGCTCTCCCTCTTCTTTGATCCTTCTCTCACTCTCTCTCATTCTCTGATGCTTTCCCTTTTCTCTCACTTTATGTCATTCTCTCTTATTTTCTTTCTCTCATTCTCTCTCTCATTGTCACTTTTTCACTAAGTGAGAGTGAGAGAAAGGTAATGGGATGGACATAGTGGAAGGGACTGATATTGAGAGAGATTGGTGGAGAGAAGATGAGGGAAGAAAAGAGTGATGTATCTCTTCTCTTCTTATCTCTCCTCTCGCTCACTCTGACTCTCCCTTCCTCCTCTGCTCATTTCTTCCCCTCCCTCTCTCCACACCCCCTTAAATCTCTCTCCCTAGCAAACTCTCCCTCCCTATGAGATAGAAAGAGAAGATATGAGAGAAAAAACTTACCCTCTCATACTCTAAATCCTGCTTTCTTCTTTTCCCTCTCAATTTCTTTCTTCATTCTATATTTTGCTCTTGCTCTCTGATCTTTTTATCTATATCTCACTTTCTCCCTTTATCACTCTATTTCTTTTTTCTCTGACTCAATCTCTCTCAAGAGATAGGGAGTATGAGAGAGATAGGGGAGAGAGAAAATAGATAGAGAGGGAGAGGGAGAGAGATAGTGAGAGAGAAAGAGAGAGAAGGAGAGAGGGAGAGAGAGGGTGGGGGGGGATAAACATACAGAGGAATAGCTAGAGAGTGCTAAGGATATGGAGCGATAGGGAGGCACTAACTACGGAAAGAGATGGAGGCATACTCTCCCTATCTCCCTATCTCCCTCCAACCCTCTCTTGTCTCCTCTTCTTTCTCTCTCTCATTCTTTATTTCTTTCTTCCACTCTCACTCACGCACTCTTTTTGTCTCTATATCTCTTTTTCTTTCTCTATGAGAGATAGAGAGAGGGAGGGACAAAAGGGGAGAGAGAGATGGAGAGCTAGAGAAAGAAAATCAAGAAACATCAAGCAATGAGATAAGGGGTAAGTTATTGGAAAAGAGATCGAATACATGAGAGGGTTAGAATCCATCTCTTTCTCCATTTTATAGCTCTCTCATATTCTTGTTTCCCTTCTTTCTACCTCTAACCCTCTCTCCTCCCTCTCTTCTTCTCTATACTTACACTCTTTTTCTCATGATCTCCCTCTCTCGCTCTTGAGGCTCTCCCTCATTGTCTCTATTATCTTATTCTCTATCTATCTCCCCATCCCTTTAACTAAGGTGTTCCTTCCCTCTTTCTCCTCCTCTATCTTTCTCTCTCTCTCACCTTCAATCTCTTTGAGAGAGAATTAATATAAGGAGATAGAAAGAGGGAGGAAGGAAGGGAGGAAGTGAGAGGGAGGGAGAAAGAGAGAGAATGGGATAAAGGCAGACAGTGAAAGAGAGAGTTTAGAATGAGTGAAGAGATTTGTTGTTAGTTTTAAAAAAAGAGAGGCAGGGAACATGAGAGAGAATGAGTGATAGAGTAATGATAGAAAGAGATAGCGAAAGTGTGGGAGAGAGTGAGAGAGAAAACATGAGTGAGAGAAATTATAAGGAAGATATACAGATAAAGAGAGTGGGACTCTTTGAAATTCACTCTCACTTTTTCTTCTCTCTCTCTTACTCAATCTGTCACTCTCTTTCCTACTCTATTTTTCACTCCTTTTCTACTCTATTTTTCACTCCTAGTCCCTCTACCTCTCTCAGTTTTCACTTTTCTCCATTACCCTATCTGACTCTCTCTCACTTCCTCTCTCCTTCTCTTGCTCTCTTCTCTCATTCCTTCAATCTCTCTCTATCTCTTACCTATCCTGTCTCTCTTTCCCACCATCACCCTAACAGTCCCTCCCTCACCAAGTTTGTAGCTTTCTCTTGTACCGCTAACCTTTCTCATACCATCAATCTCTCTCTCTATCTCACTCCGTCTCACCCTCTTTTTATTCACTCAAATCTCTCTTGCTCTCTTCCACTCTAGAGAAAGTGGGATCTCTCTCTATCTCTCCATTCTCTCACTCTCTCCTCTATCTTTCTCTATTTTCTCTATATCTCTTTGTCTCTTATTTTCTCTTCCTCCATCTATTACTCTTTCTCAGGCTCTACCCTTCTCTCTATCTCACTACTCTTTCTATCTCTCTTGAGAGGAATGAGAAATATGGTAAGAAAATGAGGAAGGTGGTTCAAGAAAAGAGAGAGATAGCACAAGGGGGATTAAGTAAGAGAGAGGGGGAGAGGGGGCGGGAAGGAGATAGAGAGGGAGGGGTGAGAGAGAGAACAAGAGAGCAAGAGAGAAAAAGAGAAAGTATAGGTTGATAGCACAAGAGAGAGAGAGGTAAGGAGATAGAGAGAGGAAGTATCACTCACATGCTCTCTCCTCTCTCTCTCCCTCTCTCTCTCCCTCCCTCCCCTCTTCTCCATCCCTCTCTCATATCATGAAAGAGTGAGAGGAGGATTTAAGAGAAAAGAGATAGAGAGGGAAAGGAAAATTGAAGTAATGATGAGAGAGAAATCCAAAGAGAGGAGGGATGGTCGGAGAGGGAGTGGAAGAGAAAAAGAGAGAATGAGGAGAAGAGAAAGAGAAAAGATGGAAAGGGAGGGAACTAGATGGAGGCAAATAATGCAAGAGAGAGGTGAGAAGGGGGTGTGGCAGAGGAAGAGAATAAAAGAGAGGGACAGACACGAGATATAACTCTCTTGCTCTCACTTTCTCTTATATAACCTCCTCTTTGTTCTCTCCCATCCTCTTTTACTCTTTGCTTTTCTTTGCATCCCCCTCTCTTTCCTCTAATTCTCTCTCTCACTTGTGCTCTTTATGGGAGAGGTGGAGGACGAGAGAGAAGAGTGAGAGACTTTGAGAGGTTTATGATATTGATTAGACAGAATGAGAGAGGGAATAAAAAAAAATTTGGAGGAGAGAGAGGAAAAGAGCGTATGAGGGTGAGTGAGAGAGAGATAAAGAAGATGGAGTTGAGAGAGTGAAAGGAAGGCTTGGAAAGAGAGGGGAATGAAGAGATAGAGAAATAAGGAGTCAGAGAGAGAGATAGATTAAGAGTGAGAATAATGAAGAGTGAGAATAATGAAGAGTGAGAATAATGAAGAGTGAGAGAGAACATAAGGGAGATAGAATGATGAGAGAAATAAAGAAGAGAAACAGAACAAGAAATAAATAGGTAAAAGATATAGAGGTTGGAGAGAAGAGAGAGATGGAGTGAGAGAAACATGATGAAGAAGGTGTAAGAAGTAAGAGTGTGTAAGTATCTCTCACTCTTTTTCTCGTTATCTCTCTTTAGCTCTCTCTCTCACTTTCTAAACAAAGCAAAAGGAGAAAGCAATGGAGAGGGAAAGA
>NW_018251360.1:136289-147619 GCF_001263595.1 Phalaenopsis equestris | reverse complement strand
GCTCTCTCTTTTTCTATCTCTCACTATTTCTCTCTTCATCTTTCTCTATTCCTTTCTCTCACTCTCAATCTCTCTCATACTAACAACCTTGCTCTCTTCCACTCTCTTTCTACCTTTTTCCCCTTCCTCTCTCCACTGTATCTTTATCTCCCTCTCTCTTCATCTATCTACTTTTCACCAATTCTACATCACAGATAATAGAGGATGAGAGAGAGATAAAGAAAGAGAGGAAAAAAGAGACAATGACGAAAGAGAAACAATGATCCATTACTCTCTCACTTTCTCTCCTTCGTGTTCTATCTCATTTGTTCATTTTCTCCCACCCTCCCACTCCCCTCCCTTTCTCTCTCTTTTTCTTCTCTCTTTCACTTTCTTGCTTATTTCTCTCTCCCTCTATTGCTCTCACTTTCCCAAATCTCTCTCTCTCTCAATAGAAGTGTGAGAGTTCAATGTATATGGCCTCTCTTTCTCTCCCTCTCTAACTCCCGATCTCTTGTTCACTCTCACTTTCTCTTTCTTGTTCAATCTCTCTTTTACTCTCTTTACCTCACTATCTATCCCTCTCTCTCTTATTGTCTCTCTTACCTCACTCTCTACCTCTCTCCCGCTCTTTATTTTCATTCTCTCTCTTTTCTTTCTTTTCTCTTCTCTTTCTTTCACTCTTCTCTTTATCACTCTCTCTTTCTCCCTTTATCTATCTCTCACTCTCTCTATTGCTCTTGCTTGCCCACCTCTCTTCACTCTCTCTATCTTAACGTGTCTCTTTCTCAGCCACATTCTAAAACCCTACCTTATTAACTTTTTTCTCTCTCCCTATCTTCATTCTCTCAATCCAGCGAGACAAAGCATGTGTGTGGAGTGAGGGATTGGAAGATAGCTCCCTCTCTCTTTCTCAAACTATCAAACTATCTGCCATCTCCTCTCCCTTCTCTCTCTTATGCTCTTGCTGCTTCTCACACTTTCCCTCACTCATTTCCTCTTTCTCCCTCTGTCTTGACTTAGAGATAAAGAGAGAAAGAAGTAAGAAAAAAAGTGGGGAGGTTGAAAAGGATATAGATACTGAGAGCGTGTGTGAGAGAGAGTGAGAAAGTGAGAGGAGAAAGAGGGCGAGAATGAGAGTTTTGAAGGGAGGCTAAAAGTGTGTGAAGGATGGGGAGATTGATAATGAGAGGGAGTTAAAAGGAGGGAGGGGAAAAGAGGGGAGAAGAGGATGAGAGAGAGATAAAGAAAGAGAGGGAAAGAGAGACAATGAGAGAGGTGAGAGAGAAGGGCAGAGAGATAAATTTGACAGAGTGAGGGAGATAGAGCAAGATGGAGAAGGACAGATAAAACATAAAAGATTAAGAGAGAAAGAGAAGAGAGAACAATTGAGAGAGCAAGAGAGAATGAAAGAGAAAAAAAGTGAGAGACTGAACAATGAGAGCGAGACTGTAAGTGAGAAAGGATGGTTGAGAGAGAGATTTGAGTGAACAAAAAGAGAGTGAGGAGTGAGATAGAGAGAGATATTGATGGTATGAGAGAGGTTAACGGTACAAGAGAAAGCTACAAACTTGGCGAGGGAGGGACAATTAAGGTGATGGTGGGAAAGAGAGAGAGGATAAGTAAGAGCTAGAGAGAGATGGAAGGAATGAGAGAAGAGAGCAGGAGAAGTAGAGAGGAAGTGAGAGAGAGTTAGATAGGGATATGGGGAGAAGTGACAGATTGAGTAAGAGAGGGAGAAGAAAAAGTTAGAGTGAAATTCGGAGAGACCCACTCTCTCTATCAGCATATCTCCCTCGTAATCACTCTCAATCATTTTCTCTCTATCACTCTTTCTCTCTCATTTTCTCTCTTGTGCTCTTGCTCTCTCCCTCACTTTCTCTATCTCTTATCTCTTTCTATCATTACTTTCTATCATTACTCTATCATTCATTCTCTTTCATGCTCCCTCCCTCTCTTTTTTTTCAAACTATCAACAAGTCTCTTTACTCATCCCAAACTCTCTCTTTCACACTCTGCCTTTATCCTATTCTCTCTTTTCTCCCTCCCTCTCACTTCCTCCCTCCCTTCCTCCCTCTTTTTATCTCCTTATTTCTCTCTCAAAGAGATTGAGGACGAGAGAGAGAAAGACAGGTGGAGAAAAAGGGAAGGAACACATGAGTTAATGGGATGATGAGATAGATAGAGAATAACATACTAGAGACAATGAGAGAGAGCCCCAAGAGTGAGAGAGGGAGATAATGAGAAAAAGACTAAGTATAGAGCGGAAGAGAGGGAGGGAGGTTAGAGGTAGAAAGAGGGGAAACAAGAATGTGAGTAACCTATAAAGATGGAGAGTCTCTTTATCTCAATCCTTCCATTCTCTCTTCAACTCTCTCTTATTCTCTATCACTCCTTATCTCTCTTGTTACCTCTCTCGTGCTTTCTACCTCTCACCGTCCCTCTCTCTTGATCTCACTCTTGATAGAGAAGGAGAGATTGCTCTCTTTGCTTGCTCTCTCTCTCCCTCTTTCTATAGCTTTTCTATCATCTTTTTCTCCTCCACTTTCTAGCTTCTCTCTCTTATCCTGCTCCTCTCCTCTCTCTTATCCTGCTCTTATCCTGCTCCTCTCTTCTCTTCTCTTCTCTTTCTCTCTATCTCTTCACCCTCTCTTCTCACTCTCGCCTTCACTCTCTCTCACTCATGTCAATGCTTCTCTCCCTTTCCCTCTCTCTTCTCTCTTCTATCTCTCCCTCTCTTCCTGTCTTCCTGACTCATGCATGACTCATGCAATATTTTTTCATTCTCTCCCTCACTCTATCACCTCACACCTCTCTTTTAGCTCATTTCCATTTACTCTCTCAACCTAACTCACTCTCGCTCTCCTCATCATTCTCTCTCCTTCTCTCGCTTCATCTCCCTGTCTCTCTTGCACTTTCTCCCCTTGCCTCCTCATTGACTTTTTCACGCTCTCTTTCTCACTATTCTATCTCCATTATTCTCCATTACATTATTACTCTCTCTCATCCTTTGAAGCTCCACAACTCTCACCCTCTCTCTCTTACGCCTTCTCTCTTCTCTCTCTAACTATGCATCTCTCACTCTCTTTTCTCTCCTCTTCTCTCTCTTAATCTACTATTTATATTTTTTTCCTCTCCCACATCCTCTCCCTTCATATCTCTCTCTCTCTCTTCTTTCACTTTCTCTCCCCCACTCCCTCATTTGTTATATCTTTTACCCACTCTATTCCCCCATATCTTACACACTCTCAGTTGATATCCTGTTTTTCTCACTCTCTCAGTAGATATCCTGCTCTCTCTCTCTCCTCTCTCACATTCTTCTTCACAACCACCTCACTTTCCTTCTTCACTCACTTCACCTCTCTCTGGCTCTCCCTCCCACCCTTTTTTCTCAAAGACACACGCACACACACACACACACACTCTCTCTCTTTTTTCCTTTCACTCTCTTCCTCTCTTAATACCTCTTTTGTGTCTCACCCTCCATATCTCTCTCCCTTTCTGTATCTCACTCTATCCCTCTCTCCTTTCTCTCTCTCTCTCTCTCTCTCTTTCTCTCTTTCTCATTATAACTTTCTCACACTGTCTCTCATTATCTCTCACTCCTCTCACTCTCTTTCATCATTACTATTGCCCTTCCCTCTTTCTTTCTCTCTTTCCCGCTCCATCACAAGAGAGAAGAGAGTGGGAGAGTGATAGTGATGAGTGAAAGTGAGAGGAGGAAGAGAAAAATAGAGAGAAAGGGAGGGAGGGAGGGAGGGAGTGGAAAGAGAGAGAGTAAGAGAATGAAGAGAGACAGAAGAGCAAGAGAAAGAATGAGAGCTCTATCTCCTTACCTAATTTTGTTTCTTTATTTCTCCTTCTCTTTTTCTTGTCTCTCTATCGAGAGGGAAGGAGGGAAAGAAATATAGAGAGTGATAGTGAAAGAGAAAGTGGGACAGACTAGAGGAGTGATAACGATATAGGGTGATGGTGTAAAGAAAAGAAAAGGAAAGAGAGAGAGATGGAAGAAGAGTAGCACGAGAGAGGGTGAGAGAGGATCGAGAGAGAGAGGGACAGAGTTGATAGAGAGAGGGAGCGTGAGAGAGAATGAGAAATGGTGTGAGAGAGTTAATTAGATATAGAGAAAGAAGGATAGAGAGATATTGAGTGAGTCGAGAGAGAGAGAGATACTGAGTGTGAGAAAAGAGATATATATAGTGATAGAGGATGGAGAGATAGAGAGAAAAAAAGCATGTGAGATTGAGGGAGTGGCAAAGAGGTAGATGCAGAGAGACAATGAGATAATGTGTGACAAAGAAATATTGAGAGAGCAAAAGAGACTAAGATAATATAGGGAGTGGACAGAGAGAGAGGAATATGAGAGAGAGAAAGATGAGCTACCAAGGGAGAGAAGAAATGAGAAAGAAGAAGAGAAGTGAGAGAGTTAAATAGAGAGAGTGAGGAAGTGAGAGGGAGGAATTGAGAGAAAACAGAGAGAGATAGCGACAGAAAGTGAGAGAGCAAAAAAAGAGGCAGAATCCAAAGAGAGATAAAGAGATTATGAGAGAGAGAAGAGAAGAGGAAGGGAGGAAGCAAGAAAGTAAGAGAAAGAGAGAGAGAAACTAAGAGGTGAGTGGGAGAGAGATAGGGAGAGAGGGATAGAGCAATAAATAAAGGGGGAGGGGAGAGAGATATCAACATTGAGATAAAAGGAGAGAGTGAATGAGAGAGAGGGTGAAAGAGTGAGTGAGGGAAGAGGAGAGATGGTGGGATAAAGATGGAGAGAGATAGAGTTAAAGAGAATGAGAGATAGAGAGATATCGTGTGACAGAGTGAGAGAAGTTGATAGTCCAAGAAAGAGAGAGAGGAAAGAGAGAGGAATGGAAAGGGTGGAGGGAAGGAGAGAGAGAGAAAGAGCATGATTGAGGGAGAGGAAAGTCAGAGAGAGGATAAAGAAAGAAGAGAATGAGGGAGAGACAATGAGAGATGTCAAAGCAATAAGAGTAGATATAGAAGGAATATATAAGTAAGAGAAAGTGTAAGAGACAGAGAGAAAGATAGAAGGAGAGATGGAGAGACGAAGGAGAGATCAGGAGTGAAAGAGTGAGAGGGATAGAGTGAAAGCAAAAGAAGAGGAATTTTGTGAGAGATCAACGGGAGAGAGAAAATAAGTACAAGAGAGGGAATAAAGAGAGGGACAACGGGATATGGAAAGTAAGAAGTGATAGAAATAGAAGTATATAGAGGGAGTCAAAGAGAGAGATAGATAGAGGGATAAAGCGGAAGTAATAGAATGAAAGAGCTGAGTGAGATAGAGAGAAGAAAAGTGAGAGGAAGAGAGACTGAGAGGGACATGAAGAAAAGAGAGAGATATCAAGAAAGAGGGGGAGGTAGGGTAAAGAGTGAAGAGAAAGAGAGACAAGGATTGGGAGAGAGAGATATGTTAATAGTTTGTGAGAAAGAGAGAGAGAGAGAGAGAGATAGTGGGAAGGGAAGAGAGTGTGAGAGAGTGATAGAGAAGAATAAAAGAGTGATCAAGTGAGTAAGAAAATAGGAAGAGAGTTGGGATAGAAAAAGTGAATGTGCAAAAGTAGTCCCCCTATTCTCTCTCAAACCCTCTCTTTTCTTCCTTACACTTCCTTTCTTGATACCTCTCCTCCATATCTCTCTTCTCACTCTAACTCTCCCTTGCAAGCGTGAGAGGGAGGAGAAGTGAGAGAAAGAGATAATAGGAGAGTGTGAGAGGGAGAGGGAAAACCCTCTCTTTTCTTCCTTACACTTCCTTTCTTGATACCTCCATATCTCCTCCATATCTCTCTTCTCACTCTAACTCTCCCTTGCAAGCGTGAGAGGGAGGAGAAGTGAGAGAAAGAGATAATAGGAGAGTGTGAGAGGGAGAGGGAGAGGGAGAGGGAGAGGAGAGTGTGTGAGATAGATTAAGAGTTGGAGATGAGAAGTAGAGTTAGAGAGATGCAGGGTGAGAGATAAAGAAATAAGAGGGAGAGTACTGAGAGATTAGATAGAGGAAGTGTGTGATGGAAGGAAGGTGGTAGTGAGAAAAGAGAAAATAAAGAGATATCTCTTGGTCTCTCTTATTCTCTCTCCATCTATCTCCTCACATTTTATCTCATTCACTTATTCTTTTTCACGCTCTCTAGCTTTATATCTCTTGTTGTCTCTCTCCCTCCATCATTCCCTCACCCACCCTCTCTCTCTCTCTAACTCTTTCTTTTATTCTTTATTCTATCTCTCCCCATTTCCATTTCACTCTTTCTTGCCTTCTCTCACTCTCACACCCCCTCTCTCTATTTCTCTTTCTCTACCTCCCTTCCACTCTCTATTTCTCTCTCTCTTCTCGCATTATGCTATCTTCCTCTCTCTATCCCTTTCCCTCTCCTCTCTCCTCTCTCTCTATTTTGGTCATTCCTCTCTCTCTCTCTTGCTGGCTTCCCACTCTCCCTACCCTATGTAACTCTTTTACTCTCTTCTTCCGCTCTCTAACCATCCTTCTCTCCCTTCCCTCATCTCATTCTAATTCTCCATCACTCTCCCTCTTCTCTCACTCTCTATCTTGCCCTCTCCCTATTCTCTCAAATTGTTCTCTTTTTACCCCACCCTCCCTATAACCCCCTCCCTATACCCCATCCTCTTACCCATCCTCTTTCACTCTTCTCTCTCCTTTCCTCCTTCACTCAGCTTCTCTTCTCTTTCTCTCCCTCACTCACTTTCTCACTATCTCCCTCTTTACCTCCCTCTCACTCTCCCTCTCTCCCTCTCTTACTCTCTCTATCTACCTTTCTCTCAATCCCTCCTCTCTCCCCCTCCTCCAACTTGCTTTCTCTCTCTTAATCTACTTCCTTTTCTCTTTCTCCCCCTCCTTATCCATCCTTATGCCTCTCTCTTTCCATTATTCCCTCTCCCACCCTCTCTTTCACCTTCTCTCCTCTCTTATGTCCAACTCTCCATCTCATACCTTTCTCTTTGTAGTTCTCTCTCTCACTTTCTCTTTGTTTCATTCTATCTCTCTAATATTTCTCTCTTTCTCACTCACTAATTACCTCCCCCTTTTTTCTCAATGCCTCTCTATAAATCTCTCTATATTCTCTCTTGTTCTGTCTCTTTTCTATCATTCTTTGACAAAGAAAGACCAAAATAAAAGAGATTTAGAGAGAGAGATACTTACATGGGTGAGAGGGATAGAGAGAGTTGGAGCATTTTTTGAAGGAAGAGAAGGAGGAGTGAGAGAGAGAATGGGAGGGAGAGAGTGACAAAGATGGAGAGCTAAAGAGATGAGATAAAGAATTCGAGGGGAAAGAGAGAGTGAGATGGAGAGAGTGAGAAATAGAGAGTTAAAGGAAGAGGGGGGATATATATAACGGATGGGAGAGAGGCAGGAGAGAGGGAGAAAGGTAATTGAGTGAGAGAATGAGAGAAAAAAAGTGAGAGAGGTAGAGAGATAGAATGAGAGAGTGGGAGAGAAAGAAACAAAGAGATAAGAGGGAATGAAGGAACACTTATTTATTCTTTCCTATTCCCTCTATCCCTCTCATGCTCTCTCAATCTCTCTACCACTCTTCTTCTATTTTCTCTCTCAAGCTCTCTCTATCCCTCTTAAGCTCCATTTTAATTTCTCACCCTTACTTTCTTTCTATCTTTATCTACTCTCTCATGCTCCCATCTTCTGTCTTTTTATATCTCTCTCCCTCTCTCTTCCCTTATTTTCTCTCTCACTCTCTCTGGTGATCTCTCCTTCTTTCTCTCATTCAATATTTTTATTTTATTCTTTCTCTCTCGCTCTCAGTCATGCTTCTCTCCCTCTTTCCCTTTGCCAGAGGTTGAGTGGAAGAGAAAGAGATGGGGGAGAGAGAAGGAAAGAGAGTTTTAGATAGAGAGAGGAAACATCAGGAAAGAGAGAGAGTGTGTGGCCATATAAAGAGGGAGAAAAGAGCAATATCTTCCTCTCTCTCCAACCTCTTACTTTCTCATTCTCTCGCCTTCCCCCTCCCCCTCCCTCTCTCGCTCTCTCACCACTCTCTCTCACTCTCTCTAAAAAATTCTCTCTCCAATCCTTTCAATGTTCTCTTATCTTTATAGTGATGGAGCAAGAGTGAGAGATGTAGAAAGAGTGAGAGCTAGGCAGAGAGCATATGTGAGAATATGAGAGTGAAAGAGAGTGAGAGAGGAAAGGAAAAGAAAAATGAATAGTGAAGATTGATATTTTTTTATTAGTTAGGTGAAGAGAAGAGAAAATGAAGAGAGAGATGGAGTGAGTGAGAGAAAAGGAGAGTAAGTTAGAGGATAGAATAAAGCTCCCTCCCTCTCTCACTCTAGTTCTCTCACTCTATGAGAATATCTTATTTTCTCTCATTCTCTATTGCACTCTAGCTCTCTCTCTTAATCACACTTTCTTGTAGTATCTTTCTCTTGATCATTTACTCTCACACTATCTCTGTTCCATTCTCACCCTAACTCTCTCCCTTTGTCACTCAACTCTCTCCCATTTTTTTACCCTTATTGACTCTTCTTTCTCTTTCTCTCTCCTATTTATCACTCTATCATTTTCTTTTCTATCTTTCCCTCTTCTCTCCCTCCCTCACTTCCTTTTTATCTTGCTTTGTTGCTTTATGTCTTCATTCTCCAAATTCACCTATATTCCTCTCCCTCTTCTCCCTCCTCATCTCACTTTTCTTTTCTACTCTCTCTTCTATGTTTTACTTTTCTCTTTCACACACTCTCTCCTACTTTTTCTATCGCACTAACTCCCATCTTTTATTTTTATCCCTCCTCCTCATCTCTATTACTTTATCCTTCTCTCTCATTCTCGCTTCCCTCGCTCCATCTTCTTTCTCAGTCACCCACTTTCCTACTCATCTCCTTTCGCTCCCTTTCTATTTTTGACATTATCCCTCCCTCCATCCGTGCCCCTCCCTTTCCCTCGCTTCGTCTCTATGGGTGAGTGAGAAAAATGAGTGTTGTGAGAGAGAGATAATGAGAGAGAAAGAGAGAGAGGAGAGAGTTAGAGAAATAGAGCAAGAGAGGAGAAATCGAGACGGAGCAAAGAGAGAAAGAAGGAAAAGTAGAGTACATGAGAGAGAGATGTTTAACCTCTTTTTTCTCTCCCACTTTTGTTTCTCTCTCCATCTCTCCCTCCTCAATGAGATAAATAAAGAGATGGATGGAGAGAGATAGAGAGTGAGAGAGTAAGAAGGAGAGAAGAGAAGTGGTTGATAGCATAAGAGAGAGAGAGAAAGAGGGAGAAAGAGAGAAAAAGGGATAGAGAGATAGATGTCCCTAACTCTCTCTCATGCAAGAGAGAATGATAGGGAGTGAGAGTTGGAGAGAGGGAGGAAGGGAGAGAAAGAAAGAGGACGAGAAGAAATAAGTGAGTGAGATGCTGAGTGAGCAAGGAGGAAGGACAAGAGAGGGAGCAAGTGAGAAAATAGAGAAAGAGAGAAAAAGAGAGAGGGGGGAATAAAAATTTATAGAGGAAAAAAAGATAAAGGCAAAAGACTGTGTGAAAGAGCAAAAAAGGAGAAAGAGTGAGGTAAGAAGATATTAAGAGAGAAAAGTGAGAAAGTTAGAGGGAGTCAAATACAGAGAGCCTATAGGAGAGAGTGAGGGGAGATGAGCAAGAGATAATGAGAGAAAGGAAGATAAAAGAAGTGGAGAGCTAGAGGGAGAGCAAGAGTGAGAGTGTGGGGGAGCAAGAGAAAAAAATTTAGAGATGGAGAGGAAGAGAGTTGAAAGGGTGAGAGAGAGAAAAGAGAGTTGGTGAGAGATGAAGAGATAGTAATGTGAAGAGGGAGAGAGGTAGAAAGTAAGGGAGAAAGAGGGAGAAGGTGTAAGAGAAAAGAAGAGAGAGAGAGGGAGAGAGAGGAGAGAGAGGAGAGAGAGGAGAAATATAGAAGAGAAAAAAGTGAGAGATTAGAAGAGAGAGAAAGAGTAGACTGAGGAAAAGAGTGAGAGATTAGAAGAGAGAGAAAGAGTAGACTGAGATAGAAAGAGATGGAAGTAAGAGAGAGGAACTGTGTGAGGGTGGGAGAGTGGTAGTGAGAGAATAATTTGAGATAGATAATAAGCAATAGTAAGAGAGTGATAGAAGAGGAAGAGCATAGAGAATGAGAAAGAGATGAGGAGATAGAGAGAAGGAGAGAAGAGAAAGTGTGATATATCTGAGATAAAAAAAGAGAGTGAGAGAGGTAAGCAATGTAGAAGAGAGTTTGAGATAAAAAGATCAAGAGATCAAGAGCAGAATAGAGTAAGTTGAAAGAAAATGAGAGTGAGAAGGGAGAGATCAAGAGTTAGATTAGGAGGGAAATTTTTTTTCTCTCATCTCTTCCCTTTTTATCTCACTAAGGAGGAGAATAAATGAGTAAGAGAAGAAGGTGAGTTAGATCGAGTGTGAGAAGAAGTTCTAAGAGAACATATAACCCACTCTCTTCTTCCCTCATCCTCTCTTGCCCCTTTCTCTCTTTCTTAATATCCCTCCCTCCATCAATGTCACATTTTACAACTCTCCCTATCTTTATTCTCTCAATCCAATGAGACAATATATGTGTGGAGTGAGGGATTGGATGATAGCTCCCTCATTCTTTCCCAAACTATCTCCCTTCGTTCTCTTATGCTCTTGCTGCCTCTCCCACCTTTCCTCACTCGTTGCCTCTTTCTCCCTCTGTCTTGGTCCATTACTTTCTTTTGCTCCCTTTGACTTAGAGATAAAGAGAGAGAAAGATGTAAAAAAAAATGTCGGGAGGTTGAAAAGGATAGAGAGACACTGAGAGTGTGTGAGAGAAAGAGAGTGAGAGAGGAGAGTGAGAGTGAGAGGGGGTGAGGGTGAGAGTTTTGAAGGGAGGCTAAAAGTGAGTGAAGGATTGGGAGATAGATAATGAGATGGAGTTACAAGGAGGGAGGGGAAAAGAGGGGTGAGGAGGACGAGAGAGATAAAGAAAGAGAGGGAAAGTGAGACAATGAGGAAAGAGAGACAATGGTCCATTACTCTCTCACTTTTTCTCCTTCATGTTCTATCTCATTTGTTCCTTTTCTCCCACCTCCCACTCCCCTCCCTTTCTCTCTCTTTCTCCTTCTTGCTCTATTCTCTCTCCCTTTATTGCTCTCACTTTCCCAACTCTCTCACTCTCAATAGAAGTGTGAGAGAGTTGAAGGTATATGGCCTTTCTTTCTCCCCCTCTCTAACTTCCCCCTCTCTGGTTCACTCTCATTTTCTCTTTCTTGTTCAATCTCTCTATTACTCTCTTTACCTCACTATTTATTCCTCTCTCTTACTGTCTCTCTTTCTTATTCAATCTCTCTGTTACTCTCTTTACCTCACTCTCCACCTCTCTCCCACTCTTTATTTTCTTTTGCACTCC
>NW_018251360.1:127960-136225 GCF_001263595.1 Phalaenopsis equestris | reverse complement strand
TTTCTCCCTTTATTCTCTCTGTTGCCTCTCTGTTGCTCTTTCTTGCCCACCTCTCTTCATTCTCTCTATCTAAACATGTCTCTTTCTAGGTCACATTCTAGAACCCTCCCTTATTACCTTTCTTCTCTCTCCCTATCTTCATTCTCTCAATCCAGCGAGACATAGCGTGTGTGTGGAGTGAGGGATTGGAAGATATCTCCCTCTCTCTTTTTCAAACTATCAACATATCCGCCATCTCCTCTCCCTCCTCTCTCATCTGCTCTTGCTGCCTCTCCCACCTTCCCTCACTCATTTCCTCTTTCTCCCTTTGTCTTGACTTAGAGATAAAGAGAGAGAAAGAAGTAAGAAAAAAGTGGGGAGGTTGAAAGGATATAGAGACACTGAGAGCGTGTGAGAGCTCCCTCACCATTTCCTTCTCTCTACCTCTGCCTCACCCACCTCCTATCTCTCTCTCTATCTCTTTCTCACTCTCATTCTCTACCTCACCCACCTCTTATCTCTCCCTCTATCTCTTTCTCACTCTCTTATTCTATATTCCCTCCTACTCCTTCTCTCTCACTCCCTCTTGTCTCACCTCTCTTTCTCTCTCTTCTCTCTTGCTCACTTTTCATACTCAATCATTATTTCTCCTCTCTCATTGTTTCATTTCATTTTTTCTCTCCAACTTTGTCTTTATGCCCCTCTCACTCTCCCTCATTCTCTCTCTCTTTCCCCTTCCCCTGCATTCTTCCTTTGCTTTCTCTAGAAAGAGAAAGTGAGTTAAAGAGAGATAATGAGAAAGAGACACTCTCACATACTTTCTCTACTCTCTCTCTCCTTCTCTCTTCTTACTCTACCTTCCTCATGTTTCCCACTTGTCTCACCTCTCTTTCTCTTTCTTCTCTCTTACTCACCTTTCATACTCAATCATTATTTCTCCTCTCTCAATGTTTCATTTTTCTCTCCAACTTTCTCTTTATGTCCCTCTCACTCTCCCTCATTCTCTCTCTTTCCTCTTCCCCTGCCTTCTGCCTTTGCTTTCTTTTGAAAGAGAGAGAGAGAGAGAGTTAAAGAGACATAATGAGAAAGAGAAAGTGAGACACTCTCTTCATACTTTCTCTACCTCTCTCTTTCTCTCTCAATCCCTTTTTTTCCTATTTATTTCTTTTTCTCTTTAACTTATTTTTATCTCTCCGGCCTTCTGCCTTTGCTTTCTTTTGAAAGAGAGAGAGAGAGAGAGTTAAAGAGACATAATGAGAAAGAGAAAGTGAGACACTCTCTTCATACTTTCTCTACCTCTCTCTTTCTCTCACAATCTCTCTTTTTCCTATTTATTTCTTGTTCTCATTACTCTTCAGTCCTCACACTTTTTAAGCCTTCCTTTCACTCTCTCACCTCCAATTTATTTATCTCTCTCTCACACACACTTTATCTTTTCCTCTCTCTCCCCCTCCCACTCTTCTCTTCCCCCTCACTCATTCTCTCTCTCACCAGAACATTACCATCAACCTCCCTACCTCTCTCACACTTCACTCTCTTCCTCCATCTCCCTCTCTTAAAGAGAATGAGTGAGAGAGAGAATTAAACAAAAAGGCAAAGAGTAAGAGAGGGTGAGAGAGGTTAAAGAGGAGGTTATATAAGAGAGAGTGAGCGTGAGAGCATGCATGTCTCTCTCTTTTTTTCCCTCCCTCCCTCACACCCCCCTCTCACCTCTTGATTGCACTCTCTGCCTCAGTCTAGCTCTCTCCCTCTCCAAGGAGAGGGATAGTGAGAGGAAAAAGTAAGTAGGAGAGAGGGAGAGAAAGCGAGGGAGTGATAAAGATGGAGAGGGAGGCCAAAGAGAGCCAAAGATAAAAAGAGAGAGAGAGAAACTAAGTACTGAAAGAGATGGAGGCATACTCTCCCTATCTCCCTCCCTCCAACCCTCTCTTATATCCTCTTCCTCCTCTCTCACTTATGCACTTCTTTGTCTCTGTATCTCTTTTTCTTGCTCTTTGAGAGATGGAAGGAGGGGGGACTGACAAAAAGAGAGTGAGAGAGATGGAGAACAAGAGAAAAAAAAAAGAGAAAGATAAAGCAGAAGAGATAAGAAAGTAAATGCTTGGAATAGAGAGAGAACACAAGAGAGAGTTATAGAACGAGAGAATTAAAGTGGTAGGGAAGGATAGAGGAGAGAGATAACATATGCATCTCTCTCCCTTTTTCACTCTTTCACTCTCTCTCACTCTATCACTCTATCTCTCATTTCTCACATCTCTCTCCTCTTTCTCCCACTCTAACTTTCTCACTCTCTTTTGTAATCTCTCATTTTCTCTCCTCTTTTATAGCTCTCCTATCACTTTCTTCCCTCACCCTCTCTTCCTTATCTCTCTATTTATGGAGAAAAGATTGTAAAAGAAAAATGGAGAAAGGAGAGGAAAGGAGAGAAGAGGCTCTCACTCTCTCCATCCCATTTCAGCCCTATATCTCTCGCTCTCTCTAACTCTTTTTAGCTCCCTCTCCAAAAGGGAGAGTGATTGCAAGGGAGGAGAGAACAAATTTAGAGTTGGGGTTAGAGAGAGGGGGTTGGAAGGAGGACGAGAGGGAGAAATATGGTTCATGAGAGAATATGAGGAAAAAATAGAGAGAGTGTCTATGAAGAGAAAGTAAGGGAGGGAGGGAGAGAAGGTTCACGATAGAGGGTGGACAAGAAAGGGAGGCAGGCTTTCCCTCTCTCTCTCTCTCTTATTTTACCTCTCTCGTACTTTCTTCTCCCTCCCTATTTTACCTTCTCTCTATCTCTCTCTCTCCCTTGCTTCTCTCACTCCCTTTATGCTCCCTCTCTTGCTTCTCCTTCTAGCTCTCCCTTTCTTCTCTCACACTTTTCCTTCATCTTTCTCTTTCTACTTGTCCCTATAATAGATACTCTCCTTACCACTCCATTTTTCTCATTCTCTCTCCCTACTACTCGTTCTCCTCCCTCACTCCCCCTCCCTCTTGTATTATCAATCTCTTATGTTCTCTCAATTTTTGTATCTCATATGTTCTTTTGCTTGTCTCTTCTCTCTCTCACTCACTCACTCTCTTGTTCTCTACCTCTCTCTCTCTTGATCTCTTCATCTTTCTCATTATCTTTCTCTCTTGCTTGTTCTCTCTTTCTCACTCTTTCTTCTTTATCTCTGCTCTTTATCATCCCTTCTCTATCTTTCAACTCTCTGACATTCTTGCTCTCTGCCCACACTGTCTCACATACACACACTCTCCCTTACTTTCTCTCTCACCCTCTCTCCCTCTTCTCTCTTTCTCTCGTCCTCTCTGCCTCTCTCTTTCCCATTCCCAAACTCTTTTACTCTCTCACTTTATCTCTCTATCTCTAGCTCTATCTCTCTCTTAGCGTCCTTCCCATTTTAAATCTATCTCACTCTAAATCTCTTTTGTACTCTCTCTCTTCCAATCTCTCACTTTCCCTTCTCTTCCTTTCCAGCTCTTTTTCTCTCATACTCTTTCTCAGAGATCCTTCACTCCCTCCTTCCCTCCTACCCTTCAAAAAGAGGGAGTGGGACAGAGAGTGAGAGAGACAATGATAGAGAGTGTGTGAGATAGAAGCATAAAGAGCTCTCACTCGCTATCTCTCTCATGCTCTATTTCTTGTAATTTCTCTTTCTCTTCACTTCTTAGATAAGATAATGAATGATGGAGAAAGAGAATATTGATAGGGAGAGTGAGGAAGTAAGAGAGATAAGATATAGAGAGAAAGAGAGAGTGAGGGAGAGAGATTGAGAGGACGAGTGAAGAGAGGGAAAGATAAATAAAGAGATAGAGTAAGAGTTTGAGAGAGCGTGTGTGATTATGAGAAACAGAGAGAATGGATAGAGAGAGTGTGAGTGAGAGAACTAGATAGAAATATATGTTGAACATTTGAGAGAGAGATAAAGAGAGATCAATATAGAGAGTGATATCTCTATTCTCTCTCCCTCTCTGCCTTCCCCTTTCTCTCTCTACCTTGCTCTCTATCTCTCTCTCTCTTTCAGACACTCTCTCTGTCTCTCTTGTACTCTATCTTTCTCCTTCTTCCCCTCCCTCCCTCCATCCTCCATCTCTTTTATGTCTTTCTTTGTCTCTCTCACTACACCTTAATGTTTTCTTCTCTCACTTTTTTCTCTCTCGCTCTCTCTACCTCTCTCACTCAGACTCCTCTCTCCATTTATTTATCAACCTAACTTCTCTCTTTATCTAACCTATTTAGATGCTCTTCTTTCTTTCTCTCCCATTATTTTTCTCACTTTCTTCTTATCTCTCACTAGAAAGAGAACATATGGGATGAGAAGGATAGAGAGCTAGAGAGAGGTAAAGAGACTGAGAGAAATTGATGAAGATAGAAAGAGTGAGAAACATATGGAGAGGGAGAGAAATATCCAAAGTGGGAGAAAGTTAGAATGGGTGAGCGAGAGAGAGGGTGTTGGAACAAGAGAGGGAGAGACGGAAAGTGAGACAAGTTGATCCCCCATCTCACTCTCACTCACTATTTATATCAATTTATCTCTATCATGTGAGAAAGTCTGAGAGAAAAGAAATTGAGAGAGTAAGAAAGATAGATAGTAGTGATGTAGAGTTTGAAAGAGAGAGAGTGGAAGAGATATACAAAGTACGAGAGAGATGTAGAGCTAGAGAGAGATATGATAAATAGAGAGAATGATAGATAATAAGGGAGGGAGAGTCAAAGGAGAGAGGAAGAGAACGAGTGGGAGGGAGAGAAATCTTAAAAGCAAGGGAGAGGGAGAGGGTGAAAGAGAAAATGAGAACAAAAAGATATTATGATAGAGCGAGATAGAGATGGAGGTAGAAAAATATTGGGAGGGATGGAGAGTCTCTCTCTCTTAAGTAGAAAGAGGAGGAAAGTGGTAAGAAAGAGATATGGGAAGGGAGGCACATAGGGAGAGAGAAAAGTATAGGAGATAGAAGGAGAGAAAGACATCCAGAGTGTGAGAGAGATATATAAAGAAAAAGAAAAAGAGAAAGGGTGAGCAAAAGAGGGAAATAGAGAGAGAGAGTTAAAGTGATGAATTGAAAAAGATAGAGAAAGAAAGAGGGAGGTAGAGGAGAAAAATGTGGGAGGGAGGGAGCGAGCAAGAGTAAGAGAGTGAGAGAAGATTAGCAATGAAATAGAATGAGAGTGATAGAGATACAAAGAGAATGAGAAAGAGAGAGAAATGAGGGAGGTAGACAAAAAAAGGGAGCATGAGAGAGAATGAGAATGAGAGATAGAGAGGGTGGGAGAGAGAATTGTCAGAGAGAGAAAGAGAGAATGAGAGAGAGAGAGGGCAAGAGAAAGAGAGAGAAGTGAGGGAGGGAGAGAGGAGAGACCATGAGAGAATGAGAATGAGGGATAGAGAAAGAGGGAGAGATTTTTCATTCTTTCTTCTCTCTCCCTCTCTCTTCCTTCCCACAAGAGAGTATCTTTGCACATTCTCTCTCTCTTGCATTCTCAATCAAGCTCTCGCCCTCCCTCCCTTTCTTAATCATGCTCTCTTTTACTCTCTCACATTATCTCATGGTCCGTCCCCATCTCTCTCCTTCTTGTTCTTCTCATTCTATCTCTCTCTATATCTCTTTTCCTCTCTCTTGCTTTTTCTCACTCTCCATTCCTTTCTCAACCTCTCATTTTTGCTTCTCTTTTCCCTCTACCACTATCTCCTTTTCTTTGTCACTTTCTCTCCCTTTACGTCTCTTACTCTCACTCCCTCCCTCTGATTATCTCTCATATTTTTTCTTCTTCATTACTTTCTTAGCCCCCTCTCTCTCTCCCTCCTAATTTTTTGCTTTACCATCACTCTATCATTTGCTCTCTCCCCTACATGCTATCTCTCATATGTTCTCTTTCTCCCTTCCTCCCTCTACCGTTTATGTTCTCTTTCTCCCTTCCTCCCTCTACCGTCCCTCTCTAGCACTCTTACTCTTCTCTCTCTTATGCTTCTCTCTCTTCTTCTCTTTCTCTCACTCCCCCTCTCTGTCACTCTCTCATTAGAAGGGTGAGAGAGTGGACGAGATAGGACCTATCTCTCTCCCTACCTTTCTATCTCTTATTTTTCTCTCTCTCTCTTTCACTTTCCCTCAATCTCTCTATCTCTTTTTCCCTTTCCTTCTCTATCTCCCTATCTCACTCTTCTCTATCTCCCTATCTCACATTCTTCCTCTTACCTCATTCTCCATGTCTCTTACGCTCTCTAATATTATTATCCTTCTCCATATCACTTTTCTCTCTATCTCATTCTCTTTCTTTCATTCTCTCTCCCACTCTCAATCTCTCTCGCTCGCTCATCTCTCTCTCACTTTATTTATTTCTCTTGTCTCTCTATTGGCCAAAATCTTCCTCTCTCTACATTGCTCTCTTACTCACACTCTTGTCTATCCCCCTATTTGATATCTCCTATTTTAATTCTCTCATTCTCTCTCACTCTCTCTAGCACCCCCTCCCTCTCTATCTCTCCCTCTCCCCCTCTCTCTATCATTATCTCACTCTCTCTCTCTCTCATTATATCACTATCATTCTCTCTCATTTCACCTTCATGTATTTTATTATTCTCTCTCCCATCTCTCTTTATCTTTCCCTCTCCCCCTATCAATCTCTCCTTACAGCTCATTCTCTCACTCTTCTCTTATTTTCCCTCTTTTACACTCCTCTCCCTCCCTCCTGCTATTTTAACCCTCCCATTATTTCAAACCCTCCTTTTCTCTCACTTATTTATCAGTCTCTTTATCTCTTTTCCTTTTTCCCTCTCACACACACTCTCTTGCACTCCTTCTCCCTCTCTATCCATCCCTCCTCTCCCTTGATATTACAAGATAGAGATGAGAGAAAGAGTGGGGGTGAGAGAAAAATATTAAGAAGATAAAATTAATGATAAAGAGTGATAAAGGGAGAAGTAAGAGAGAGTGGGTGATAGAGAGGAAGGGAT
This sequence comes from Phalaenopsis equestris, assembly GCF_001263595.1. Taxonomy (NCBI): domain Eukaryota; kingdom Viridiplantae; phylum Streptophyta; class Magnoliopsida; order Asparagales; family Orchidaceae; genus Phalaenopsis; species Phalaenopsis equestris. Next base: position 129,311 of record NW_018251360.1, on the reverse strand, counting down.
AGAGAGAGGATGAGAGAGAGTGTGTGTGAGAGAAAGTGTTAAAGCGAGAGAGAGAGATGTGTTTCTCTTCATATCTTTCTCTATTTGTTATTTCTATCACTCTCTCTCTATTTCTCACGCTCCCCTTCTCACTCTTCTCTCTCTCTCTCTCTTTCCTCACTCTTTTTCTCTCCCACTAACCTCTCTATTTCTATCTTTACTTATGTCTCTCTCTCATTTTCTATCGTTATCCTTCTTCTCCAACTCTCTCACTCTTTTTATATTTCACCCTCCCACTAACATTCTACCTCACTCTACCCCCCTTTTCCATTCTATATCCCTCCCCCTATCTTTCCCTTTCTCCCTCACAATCACTCTCCCTCTTTCTCTCACTCCTCTTTCTCTTCTTCTCTATCTTGCTCCATCTCACTCTTGATTTCTCTCTCTTTTGCTTTCTCGCTATGTCTCTTCTCTCTCCCTCTCCTTCTCTTTCTCCCTCTTCCATCACCCTCTCTCCCGCTCACCTCACTCATGCTCTCTCCAGCTCAGAGAGAGAAAAAGACCCTCTATCCCTGCATATCTTTCTTTCCCTCGCTCTATTGCTATATCTCTCTATTCTCATTCTCTTTTTCAATCTCACCCCACTCATTCTAGTTATATATTTTCCCTCCTCCTCTTTCTCTCACTCTCTCCTTTCACTCTCTCCACCTCACTATCTCTCTTTCTATCTCTTTCTCTTTATCTCTTTCTCTCACTCTCCGTAGCTTTATATATCTCTCTATTTCCCTTTCCTTCTCTAAGTATCCCTCCCTTTTATCTTTCTCACTCACTTTTTCTATTTCTCCACTTTCTAACACTGTCTCTCCCCCTCCATCTCTCTCTTACTCCCATTCCTTCGCCTTGCTCCTTATGTCCCACTCTCTCTTTCTCACTCTCTCTTACGTTTCATATCTCACACTCTCTCCCCATCTTTCTCTTATTCTCCCTTTCTCTCTCTCACACCTCTCTATCTCTATATTTCTCTCTAGCACTCTATTTCTCCTCTATTTATTTCTCTTACTCTCTCTAGAAAGAGACGGAGAGATCGGGTGACAAAAAAAGAGGGAGGGAAAGAAAGAAGAAGAGAGCATCTCCATATTAAGAGGTATTAGGAGAGAGAAAGGTTAATAGATGGATAGCGAGCGGGAGAGAGATTAAGAGAATTAAAGAGAAGGTAGGAGAAGTCAAAAAGAGATAATAAGAGAGATAGAGGGAGAGGAAGAGGGAGAAGTATGATGAAGGGAGGGAGGAAAGGGAGGATGGGAGGGTGAAGGAGGGAGAAAGAGAGTGGGATAGAGGTAGAGGGAGTGATAAAGAGAGACTGTGATAGAGG
>NW_018251360.1:124125-126238 GCF_001263595.1 Phalaenopsis equestris | reverse complement strand
TCTCTTTTTTTATCTCAGATATATCACACTTTCTCTTCTCTCCTTCTCTCTATCCTGTCTCGATGGGGTGAGAGATTTTTTTCTTACTCTTATCTCCTCTATCCCTTTTCTCTCCCCCTAACCTCTCTAATTTCATCTTTACTTATGTCTCTCTCTCATTTTCTATCGTTATCCTTCTTCTCCAACTCTCTCACTCTTTTTATATTTCACCCTCCCACTAACATTCTACCTCACTCTACCCCCCTTTTCCATTCTATATCCCTCCCCCTATCTTTCCCTTTCTCCCTCACAATCACTCTCCCTCTTTCTCTCACTCCTCTTTCTCTTCTTCTCTATCTTGCTCTATCTCACTCTTGATTTCTCTCTCTTTTGCTTTCTCGCTATGTCTCTTCTCTCTCCCTCTCCTTCTCTTTCTCCCTCTTCCATCACCCTCTCTCCCGCTCACCTCACTCATGCTCTCTCCAGCTCAGAGAGAGAAAAAGACCCTCTATCCCTGCATATCTTTCTTTCCCTCGCTCTATTGCTATATCTCTCTATTCTCATTCTCTTTTTCAATCTCACCCCACTCATTCTAGTTATATATTTTCCCTCCTCCTCTTTCTCTCACTCTCTCCTTTCACTCTCTCCACCTCACTATCTCTCTTTCTATCTCTTTCTCTTTATCTCTTTCTCTCACTCTCCGTAGCTTTATATATCTCTCTATTTCCCTTTCCTTCTCTAAGTATCCCTCCCTTTTATCTTTCTCACTCACTTTTTCTATTTCTCCACTTTCTAACACTGTCTCTCCCCCTCCATCTCTCTCTTACTCCCATTCCTTCGCCTTGCTCCTTATGTCCCACTCTCTCTTTCTCACTCTCTCTTACGTTTCATATCTCACACTCTCTCCCCATCTTTCTCTTATTCTCCCTTTCTCTCTCTCACACCTCTCTATCTCTATATTTCTCTCTAGCACTCTATTTCTCCTCTATTTATTTCTCTTACTCTCTCTAGAAAGAGACGGAGAGATCGGGTGACAAAAAAAGAGGGAGGGAAAGAAAGAAGAAGAGAGCATCTCCATATTAAGAGGTATTAGGAGAGAGAAAGGTTAATAGATGGATAGCGAGCGGGAGAGAGATTAAGAGAATTAAAGAGAAGGTAGGAGAAGTCAAAAAGAGATAATAAGAGAGATAGAGGGAGAGGAAGAGGGAGAAGTATGATGAAGGGAGGGAGGAAAGGGAGGATGGGAGGGTGAAGGAGGGAGAAAGAGAGTGGGATAAAGGTAGAGGGAGTGATAAAGAGAGACTGTGATAGAGGTAGGGAGAGTGAAAAGAGTACAGGATATAGCAAGAGAGAGGGAGATAGAGAGAATATTGATTTCACCATTTTCCTCTCCTATCTTGCTTCTCTCAGTCATTCTCTCTCTCTCTCTCTCAAACTATCAAACTATCTCTCCCACTATCTATTCTCTCTCTCCCTCACTATCTCTCTCTATATCTACTCTTTATCTCTCACTCTCTCTCACTCTGCACTCTCCCTCACTTGCTCCTCTCTCAATATGCTTCTCCCTCACATTTTCTCTCCCATGCTCCCTCAATCAATCTCTCTCTCACTGTTCTCTTGCTTGAATTTTCTTTCTTTTATCTATTACCGTTCTCTTTCTTCCTCTAGCTAGTATTCCCTCTCAGTCTTCTGATCTCTATCACTCTTTCTCTCTCACTCTCTCTTTCTCTATCTCTCCTCACTCTACATCTCACGCTCCTTATTTCTCTCTATCACTTATTAGAAGAGATGGGTTTGGATGGAGTGTGAGTGACAGAGTGGGAGAGAGAGGATAGATAGAGAAGAGAAGAGAAAATAAGAGTTTACAAGAGAGAGCTTGAGATACATAGCAAGGTAGAACTATCTCTGCATCTCTCTGAGTTAAAAGAGGAGGTAGAACAAGAGGGGAAGTTAGAGAGAGATAGAAATAGAGAGAAAAGAGTACGTGAGAGAGAGGGTGAGAGAGGGAATGAAGAAGGTAGAGAGAGACAGAGAAGAAAAGGCTAAAGTGGGCAGAGAGATTATGTTAGAGGAAGATCATTATAGAGAAAGAGAATACTGTAAAAGAAGGGAGAGAGAAGAATGTGATAGAGAG
>NW_018251360.1:109362-123348 GCF_001263595.1 Phalaenopsis equestris | reverse complement strand
TCTCTTTTTTTATCTCAGATATATCACACTTTCTCTTCTCTCCTTCTCTCTATCCTGTCTCGATGGGGTGAGAGATTTTTTTCTTACTCTTATCTCCTCTATCCCTTTTCTCTCCCCCTAACCTCTCTAATTTCATCTTTACTTATGTCTCTCTCTCATTTTCTATCGTTATCCTTCTTCTCCAACTCTCTCACTCTTTTTATATTTCACCCTCCCACTAACATTCTACCTCACTCTACCCCCCTTTTCCATTCTATATCCCTCCCCCTATCTTTCCCTTTCTCCCTCACAATCACTCTCCCTCTTTCTCTCACTCCTCTTTCTCTTCTTCTCTATCTTGCTCTATCTCACTCTTGATTTCTCTCTCTTTTGCTTTCTCGCTATGTCTCTTCTCTCTCCCTCTCCTTCTCTTTCTCCCTCTTCCATCACCCTCTCTCCCGCTCACCTCACTCATGCTCTCTCCAGCTCAGAGAGAGAAAAAGACCCTCTATCCCTGCATATCTTTCTTTCCCTCGCTCTATTGCTATATCTCTCTATTCTCATTCTCTTTTTCAATCTCACCCCACTCATTCTAGTTATATATTTTCCCTCCTCCTCTTTCTCTCACTCTCTCCTTTCACTCTCTCCACCTCACTATCTCTCTTTCTATCTCTTTCTCTTTATCTCTTTCTCTCACTCTCCGTAGCTTTATATATCTCTCTATTTCCCTTTCCTTCTCTAAGTATCCCTCCCTTTTATCTTTCTCACTCACTTTTTCTATTTCTCCACTTTCTAACACTGTCTCTCCCCCTCCATCTCTCTCTTACTCCCATTCCTTCGCCTTGCTCCTTATGTCCCACTCTCTCTTTCTCACTCTCTCTTACGTTTCATATCTCACACTCTCTCCCCATCTTTCTCTTATTCTCCCTTTCTCTCTCTCACACCTCTCTATCTCTATATTTCTCTCTAGCACTCTATTTCTCCTCTATTTATTTCTCTTACTCTCTCTAGAAAGAGACGGAGAGATCGGGTGACAAAAAAAGAGGGAGGGAAAGAAAGAAGAAGAGAGCATCTCCATATTAAGAGGTATTAGGAGAGAGAAAGGTTAATAGATGGATAGCGAGCGGGAGAGAGATTAAGAGAATTAAAGAGAAGGTAGGAGAAGTCAAAAAGAGATAATAAGAGAGATAGAGGGAGAGGAAGAGGGAGAAGTATGATGAATGGAGGGAGGAAAGGGAGGATGGGAGGGTGACGGAGGAAGAAAGAGAGTGGGATAGAGGTAGAGGGAGTGATAAAGAGAGATTATGATAGAGGTAGGGAGAGTGAAAAGAGTACAGGATATAGCAAGAGAGAGGGAGATAGAGAGAATATTGATTTCACCATTTTCCTCTCCTATCTTGCTTCTCTCAGTCTTTCTCTCTCTCTCTCTCTCAAACTATCAAACTATCTCTCCCACTATCTATTCTCTCTCTCCCTCACTATCTCTCTCTATATCTACTCTTTATCTCTCACTCTCTCTCACTCTGCACTCTCCCTCACTTGCTCCTCTCTCAATATGCTTCTCCCTCACATTTTCTCTCCCATGCTCCCTCAATCAATCTCTCTCTCACTGTTCTCTTGCTTGAATTTTCTTTCTTTTATCTATTACCGTTCTCTTTCTTCCTCTAGCTAGTATTCCCTCTCAGTCTTCTGATCTCTATCACTCTTTCTCTCTCACTCTCTCTTTCTCTATCTCTCCTCACTCTACATCTCACGCTCCTTATTTCTCTCTATCACTTATTAGAAGAGATGGGTTTGGATGGAGTGTGAGTGACAGAGTGGGAGAGAGAGGATAGATAGAGAAGAGAAGAGAAAATAAGAGTTTACAAGAGAGAGCTTGAGATACATAGCAAGGTAGAACTATCTCTGCATCTCTCTGAGTTAAAAGAGGAGGTAGAACAAGAGGGGAAGTTAGAGAGAGATAGAAATAGAGAGAAAAGAGTACGTGAGAGAGAGGGTGAGAGAGGGAATGAAGAAGGTAGAGAGAGACAGAGAAGAAAAGGCTAAAGTGGGCAGAGAGATTATGTTAGAGGAAGATCATTATAGAGAAAGAGAATACTGTAAAAGAAGGGAGAGAGAAGAATGTGATAGAGAGTGATAGAGTGGGAGGTAAGAGCAAGAAAGTAAAAGTGTGAGAGTGATTGAAGAAGGTGAGCGGTAGGGGATGATATAGAGATGTGGGGAGAGAATGAGTTATAGAGAGAAGAGGGATATAGTAAAAATGAGAAGATAATGAGATTTTAAAGAGAGAGACTGAGAGAATTGGAGAAAGTTAAAGTTAGAGAGAGAAATAGAGATAGAGAGAGATAGAGAGATGAGAATAAGTTCAAAAGATAAGAAAGAAAGATTTAGAGAGAGAATAGTGAGAGCAAGAAAAAGTGAGTGAAGTTGTAAGAGAAATAAAGTACATGCAAGAGAGATTGAGAGAGAGAGAGGGGAATGAAAGAGTCAGGGTGAGAGAGTGGAAGCGAGAGAGATGTGAGGATAGAGGAAATGAGAGCGAGCAAGAGAGATGGTGAAAGGATAGGGGAGAAAGAGTGAGAGAGATAGTGAGGAAGCTAGAGAACGATGGGGTGGTAGAGAGGAAGAGAGATAAAAAGAGGAAAAGAAGGAGTGGAAAAAGAGAAGAAAGACAGTGAATGGTTGAGAGAGAATATATACAAAGGAAGGTGAGAGGAGAGAGAGATAGAAAAAATGAGTGAGAGACAGAAAGAAGGTGAGAGAGGACAAAGTGATGTGCATGAGTAGCCCTTCCTCGTCTTTTATCCTCCTCTCACTCTAGCAATCCTTGACGCTCTCTCTCTTCACCACTCTCTTTCATTCTCTGTTATTATCTTTCTCTCATTCACTCTAGAGTGGGTTATCTCCTATCCTAGTACTTTTTCTCTCACTCTTTTTGACTCGCCTTCCTCTCTTACTCATTTATTGTCCTCCTTAGTGAGATAAAAAGGGAAGAGATGAGAGAAAAAAATTGTCCCTCCTAATCTAACACTTGCTAACAAACACTTGCTCTCTCCCTTCTCACTCTAATTTTCTTTCAACTCACTCTATTCTGCTCTTGATCTCTAGATCTTTTTATCTCAGACTCTCTTCTGCATTACCCATCTCTCTCACTCTCTTTTTTTATCTCAGATATATCACACTTTCTCTTCTCTCCTTCTCTCTATCCTGTCTCGATGGGGTGAGAGATTTTTTTGATTTTTTTCTTATGAGGTGAGAGATTTTTTTCTTACTCTTATCTCCTCTATCCCTTTACTCTCTTTCCTATACGAACCAAAAAAGATGAGTGAGAGAGAAGTGAGAGAGAGACAGAGAGAAAAGAAATATTACAAGAGAAAGTAATGGGAGAGATAGAAAAGTGTGAGACAAAGAGCAAAAATGAGAGGGAGAGAATGTGTGAGGTATAAAAGAGTGAGAGCAATAAAAAGAATGTGAGAAGAGACAGGAAGACGGAGCAAGTGTGTGTGTGTGAGAGAGAGAGATGCAAAAGTGAGTGAGTGAGTGAGAGACAGAAGTGGAGAACAAAAGATGGAACAAGTGAAGGAGAGGGAGAGAGAGGAAGAGGGAGTGAGTGTTTTTGTGTGAGAGAGGAAAAAGAGGGAGATACGAGAAAGACAAATTGGAAATGAGAGGAATGAGAGAGCAGGAGAGAGAATATGGAGTGAGAGAAGTGTGGAAGAAAGAGAGTGTGTGTGTGAGAGATAGAGGCCGAGGGAGAGGGAGAGGTAGAGGGAGGGAGAGGAGGGATGAAGGAGAGGAAGAAATATATAGAGTGAGAGAGAGAAAGAAGAAGAAAGAGGGTGTGAAATAATGAGAGGTAAACAAAAATGGTAGAGGGCATGAGAGAGTGGGAGGGAGGGTGGTAGTTAGAGAGATGGAAGGATAGAGAGAGGTGAGAGAGAGAGAGAGAGAAAAAAAAAGATAGAGTGAAAGATTAGAAAGGAATAGAAAGGGAGTAGAAATGAAGGAGGGATGGATAGGGAGTGGGAGAGAGACTCAATGAGAGTGGGAGGGGGAGGGAGTAAGAGTGAAAGAACCGAGAACAAGTGAGGTACCAAGAGAGAGATATATATAGAGGGGGAGACTGATAGAAGAGTCATAGAGAGACAATAATATAGGGAGAGTAATAGAAGAGAGGGAACTAGAGAGAGTGAGGGACTGAGAGAGAAGAGAGCGAGAAGTGAGATGGAGAGAGAAAAAATAAGTGAGTGAGGAAGGGTGGTAGTAAGAGAATGAGAAAAGAGAGAGGATATAAAAGTGAGTAATTAGTGATATAGAGAGAGAAGAAGATGGATCCTTGATGTTATTCTCTAAGCACTCTCTCTCTTTTCTTTCTATCCTTTCTCTCACTCTCTCTTATATCCTTAATTTGTCATTACTCTCTTTTCCTATCATACTCTCTCCCTTTCTCTCACCCACTCACTCTCTCTTTCCCCCTCTCCTAACTCCCACTTTATTCACTTTCATTCCTTCTCTCATCCTCACTCCCTCTCTCTTCTCTCTATCTCACCTCCCCTCCGGTTCCTTTGTTTATCACTCTCTGATAGTCTCCCTTACGACACTCACTCTTCTCTCTCTTTCTAGCACTCTCTTTTTCTCTCAAGCTCCCTCTCCTATCCTATCTCTTTCTTTCCTCTCTTCTCTCGTCTCACTCTCCCTCCCCTCTCTCTCATTATCTCTCGCTCACTCTCTCCCACTCCCACTCTCTTGCTCTCTCATTCCCCTTCCTCTTTCCCCATCCCTCTCTATCTCTCTCTATCCCCTTCTCTCCATCTTGGTATCAACTTCTCTCTTTTTTTTTCTTCTCTTTATTTTTTCACTCTCTTATCTCTTTCTCACTTACTCACACACCTCCCCTCCTTTCTTTCTCATTATCTAACACTCATTTTCTCACTCTTGTCTCTAATTTGCTATATCTTGCTCTTTTCCTTCATTCTCCCTAACCCCTCTCCCTTCTTCCCTCCTTTCACTTTCTCTCTATTTAACTATCTCTAACTAACAATTTTTTTTGTCATCTTTCTCGCTTTTTTCTCCATCTCCCGCAGTTCTATTTTTACTTTTCTCCCACACTCTTCTCTCAATAGCTCATTTTCTCTCTCACTTCCTCTCTCTCTCTCCTTCTCTCTTTATCACTCTCCTTCCACCTCCCGCCCTCCATTTCTCTCTTTTTCCTCTCCATCCCTCCCTTATTCTCTCTTTTTAACACTACCTCCTTCCCTCCCTCTCTCTTCTTCTCACACTTTCTAACACTCATCATCTCAATCCCCCTGTCTCATTCTCTGTCTTATGCTCTCATTACCTCTTATTTTCTCTCTCTATCACTCTTTCTCTTACTCTTATTTTACTCTTCGAACTTTTTCTCCTGTTCTTCTCTGTCTCATTCTATCACTCTCCAACATTAACTCTCTCACTCTCTGTTCTGTTACTTTCTCTCACCAAACAAATTTTCTTTTTACCCCACCCTCTCTCATTCTCTTTATCTCTCTCCCATTCTCACCCCTTTGTCCTTCTCTCTCTTACTTTATCTCTCACACACTTCTCTATTTCTCTCTTTCTCTCTCTCTCTCCCAAGCTTTCTCATTTTTTCCCTCCCCTATCCCTCCCTCCCTCTCACTCTCTCTCTCTCTTTTACCCTATATCACTTTCTTTATCTCTCTCTCAACTTTCTCTCTCCTTCTCTATGTTGCTTTATCTCTCCCACTCTTTTCTCTCCCATATCGTCTCCTTCCATCCCACTATTTCCCTCTCAATCTCTCTCTCCCTTTCCCTTCTCACTCTTTCTCTTCTATCCTCTCTTGCAATCTTTCTCCCCTTCCTCCCTAACCATCCATCTCTCCCTCTCTCTCCTTATCTCTCTCATTTCTCTCTCACACTCTCATCTTAACTCCCTCCCTCTAACTCCCTCTCTTTTCCTTTGCTCTTTGTCTTTCTCTTATTATTCTATCTCACTCACTCCATATCCCTCCCTCCCTCCCTCCCTCCCTCCCCCTCTCTTGCTCTCTTTCCTCTTTATCTCTCACTATCCACATCTCTATATTTCTCCTCACTCCCTCACTTTCTCCATCTCTCTCGTGCCTTCAACCTCACTATCCCTTTATCTTTCTCTCTCTTTACCGAGAGAGATAAAAGGAGAGATTATGAGCGGTAAGGAGGGTGAAGAAAGAGCAAGAGAAAGATGGGTGGCAGAGAGTGACGATGAGAGAGAAAACATAGCGAGAAAAAAAATCAAAGAAGAGAGAGTGAGAGATGATGAGAATGATGAGATGATGAGAGAGAAAAGAGTGTGTGAGAGATTAGGAGAGAGTGTGTGATAGAGTTAGAGAGAGAGCAAGAGCAAAAGAGGGAAGAGAAAGAAAAGGGCGATAGCGAGATACATAGAGAAAGAGAGAGAGAATAGTGGCAAAGAGCAAGAGATAGAGAGTGAGAGATTAAGAGAGACAAAAGTGAAAAAAAAATGGAGGTAATGTGAAAATGAGTGAGATAAAGAGAGAGATGGAGGGAGAGGAGATGGGAGTAAAGGAAGAAGAAAGAGAGAAAGAGAAAAGAGAGGAGGCAGAGCAAAAAAAGAGTTAGTGAGAGAGCGAATTAAAGAGAAAGAGAACATGAGAGATGGAGAGCGAGAGAAGAGAAAGTTAGGGAGAGAGAGCCTTCAGAGAGAAGGGGGTAAGTAGTGAGTTTAAAAAAAGAGAAGAGGAGAAGAAATAAAGAGATACAGAGGGCGTCAGAGAGATAAATTGTGAGAGAGGAAAACTAAGAGAAAGAGAGGGAGTGGGAGAGATTAGGGAGTGGGAGAGATTAAGAGAGAGGAGAGATATGGAGAGAGTGAGTGCGATAAAAAGAGTGTGAGAGCAGAGTGAGTTCTAGAATGAAAGAAAGAAAGTGCAAGGTAGTGGAGGAGGGGGTGGGAGATAGAGAGAGATAATGATAAATAGATAGATATGTGTGGAGAGAAAGGTTAATATTTTAAGGGAGAGATATACCGAGAAATAGAAGGCATGAAAGAGAATGAGAGTGAGGAAGACAGAAGGGAGAAGTAAGAGAGATAGGGAGGGAGAGTGATAGTGAGATAGACATAGATAGATTGAGCGAGAAAGTGTGGGTGTTAGAGAGAGAAGAGACAAAAGGAGAGTGTAAGTGTGGAGAGAGGGTGAGGAAGATAAAGTAAGAGAGATGGAGCGAGAGAGAGAGCTTTAGGGAGAGTGGGAGGGAGCAAGGATGAAAAAGTAAGAGAGAGAGAGTGTGTGTGTGTGTGAGAGAGGGTGAGAGAAAAAATAAGGCATGAGAGAGGGAAAGTGAACAAGGGAGTGAGGTTAAGAGAGTGAGAGGGAGGCTAAGAGGGAGTGAGGGATGGAGAGACAAAGAGAGAGGGAGCTCAAGAGAGATTGAGAGAGGGTGGGAGAGGGAGAGAGAGAGAGAGTAAGGGAAAGGATGCTGGTGGGAGAGAGAGCATGAGAATGTGTGTGGGAGAGGAATAGATGCTGAGAGGGAGATGGTGAAAAAGAGAAAAGGGTGGAGAGAGAGAGATATGTGGAGCGAGAAAGGGAGGGAGAGACAAAAAGAAATCTAAAGTCAGTGAGAGGCAAAGATGGTTTATGATAGAGAAAGAAGGAGATGTGAGAGGGGTACGAGAGAGAAATATGTCGCCCCCTTTTCTCATTCGCTCTCCTGCACCCAAACTTTCTTTTCTCTCTCTATTCTTTTTCTATCTCTCCTCTCTCTCCATCTCTCTATTCCATTTTATCTCTCCTTCTCCTTACCTCACTCTTACTCTTCATCTCTCTCATACTAACAACCTCACTCACTCCCACTCTCTTTCTCCCTTTTTCTCCTCCCTCTCTTTCCACCCTTTCTTTTATCTCTATCTCTCACATTATCTCCTTCTCCCCATTTATAGCTCTCACATAATAGAGGTAGGAAGGGATACATAGATAGTGAGATAGATCGAGAGAGAAATAAAAGATAGTAAGAGAAGTGAGAGTTAAGGAAGTGGGAGAGGGGGAAGGGGAGGAAGGGAGAGTTAGAGAGAGTGGAGGGATAGAGAGAGAAGCAACGACCTCACTTACTCCCACTCTCTTTATTTCTTTCTCTCACTCTCTCTCTTTGTATCTCTCTATTCCTTTCTGTCACTCTCCATCCTTCACTCTTATCTTTCATCTCACTCATACTAACAACCTCACTCTCTCCAACTCCTTTTCTTTCTTTTTCTCCTACATCTCTTTCCACTGTCTCCTTTATCTCTCACCCTCTCTCTCTTTAACTCTTTCTCCTCATTTCTACCTCTCACATGATAGAGGTTGGAAGGGATATAGAGATTGTCTTATAGAGTGAGAGAGAAATAAAAGATAGTGAGAGAATTGAGAGAAAGAAGTGGGAGTGGGAGAATGGGAGAAAGGGAGGAAGGGAGAGTCATAAAGAGTGGAGGGATAGAGAAGAGGGATAGTAAGAAAGAGAGAAAGAGAGACAATGAGAGAGAGTTTGGGAGAAGAGGAGATGGGGCAGGGAATGAGAGAAACTGTGAGAGAATTATAAAGGTGGAGAAAGAAGTCAGATGGTTTGAGAGAGCAAGAGAGCCAGAGCGACTGAGAGAGAGTGAAAGATGAGAGAGGAAAGCATAGAAAAGAGTGTATATCTGAGAGAGAACATAGAGAGGGATAGAGAGTCAAAGAGATAAAGAGACAAAAGTGGATAGACAACAAAACTCTTTCTCCTCATTTATACCTCTCTCATTCTCCTCCCTCTCTTTCCACTGTCCCTCCCCCCTCTCTCTCTCCCCCTCTCTCACTCTCTTTCTCTCTCCTTCCCTCTTACCATCCCTGTCTCTCGCTCTCACCTCTTTCTAAAGCTCTCTCTAGAACTTTTTCTCTGATCCTCTCATTGTTCTCTCATCTCTCTCTAGTGATGAAGCAAGAGTGAGAGAGGTAAAGATCAAGGCTAGAGAAGGAGCATGAGACAAAATGTGAGAGTGAAAGAATGTGAGAGAGAAAGAAGAGAGATAAATTGGGAGAGAAGAGTAATATTTTTTTATAATTTTGGTGAAGAGAAGAGAGTCATGGAGAGAGTGAGAGAGAAAAGATAGAATGAGAGGAAAAAAATAAAAGAGAAAAAAGAGAAGAGAAAAAAGAAGAATGAGAGATTATAAGAAAGTGAAAAAGAACAATAAGATAGATAAGAGAGGGAGAGGGAGATGGAGAGAAAGAAGAGGAAGTGAGTGAGGGAGGGGGAGTGGTAGTGAGAGAATAATGTGTGTGTGAGAGAGAGAGAGAGAGAAAAAGAGGAATATTAAGAGACTGAGAGAAGAAGAAGAGCGATAGAGAATGAGAAAGAGATGAGGAGAAGGTAGGAGTGAAGAGAACGGGAGATAAATCTCACTCATTATCTTACTAACCTCCTTCCTTGGGAGAGAAAGAGCATGAGAGTGCTACAATGTGAAAGAGAGGAGAGAAATCTAGATAGAGAAAAGAGGGGATAGAAAAAGCTTTCTTTTATTGGAAGAGGAGAGTGCACGGGAGGTTTAGAGTTGGAGAGAGATGAGATAGAACAAAAGGGGAGAGAGAGCTTTATATATCTTTCCTCTGTCCTTCTATCTCTTCCCCATCTCTCGCTCACCGCTCTTATTTTTTCTCTTGAAATATGTTCCTATCTCTTTCTCCCTCCCTCCCAACCATGAGAGAGAGAGAGAGAGAGAAATAAAGAGCTCTTCCTCTTCTTTGATCCTCCTCTCACTCTCTGTCATTCTCTGATGCTTTCCCTTTTCTCTCACTTTATCTCGTTCTCTCTTATTTTCTTTCTCTCATTTTCTCTCTCATTTTCAATTTTTCACTAAGTGAGAGTGAGAGAAAGGTAATGGAATGGACATAGTGGAAGGGACTGATATTGAGAGAGATTGGCGGAGAGAACATGAGGGAAGAAAAGAGTGATGTATATCTTCTCTTCTTATCTCTCCTCTCGCTCTCTCTACTCTCCCTTCCTCCCTTGCTCATTTCTTCCCCTCCCTCTCTCCACACCCCCTTAAATCTCTCTCCCTCCAAACTCTCCCTCCCTATGAGATAGAAAGAGAAGATATGAGAGAAAAAAATTACCATCTCATACTCTAAATCTTGCTTTCTCCCTTTTCCCTCTCTGTTTCTTTCTAAATACTCTATTTTTCTCTTGTTCTCTGATCTTTTTATCTATATCTGTCATCTGCATTATGTCTCTCTCTCTCTCACTTTCTCCCTTTATCAGTCTATTTCTTTTTTACCTGACATAATCTATCTTAAGAGATTGGGAGAGTGAGAGAGATAGGGGAGAGAGAAAATAGATAGAGAGGGAGAGAGATAGTGAGAGAAAGAGAGAGAAGGAGAGAGGAAGGAGAGGGGGAGAGAGAGGGAGGGAGGGATAAACATAGGAGAGCTAAAGAGATAGAGTGAGAGAGAGTCACTAACTATGGAAAGCGATATCTCTCTATCTCTCATTCCCTCTAACTCTAACTAACTCTATCCCTCTCCATCTTTATCCCACCATCCATCCTCCTCTCTCACTCACTCTTTCACCCTCTCTCTCATTCACTCTCTCCCTCTATCTCAATGTTGATATCTCTCTCCCCTCCCCCTTTATTTGTTGTTATATCCCTCTCTCTCCTTGTCTGTCTCCTACTCACCTCTTAGTTTGTCTCTCTCTTTCTCTTACTTTCTTGCTTCCTCCCTTCATCTTCTCTTCTCTCTCCCACACTCTCTTTATCTCTCTTTGCACTCTGCCTCTTTTTTTGCTCTCTCTCACTTTCTGTCGCTATCTCTCTCTTTTCACTCAATTCTTCCCTCTCACTTCCTCACTCTCTTTATTTCTCTCTCTCCCCACTCTTCTTCCTTCTCATTTCTTCTCTCCCTTGATAGCTCATCTTTCTCTCTATCACACTCCTCTGTATCTATCCACTCTCTATATTATCTAAATCTCTTTTTGCTCTCTCAGTATTTCTTTTTCACACACTATCTCGTTGTCACTCTGCATCTACCTCTTTGCCACTCCCTCAATCTCACATGCTCTTTTTTCCCTATCGCTCGATCTATTTATCACTCTATATCTCTTTTCTCTCACTCAGTTCTTTTCTCTCACTCAGTATCTCCTCAGTCTCTCTCTCTCTCTCTTATCTCACTCCATATCTCTTTATCCTTCTTTCTCTATATCTCATTAACTCTTGCCACTATTCTTCCATCTCTCTCTCTTTCCTTATCTTTTCTTTACACCATCACCCTATCTCTTTATCACTCCTCTAGTTTGTCCCACTTTCTCATTCACTATCACTCTCTATATCTCTCTCTCTCCTCCTTCTCAATAAAGAGACAAGAAAAAGAGGAGAAATAAAGAAACAAAATTAGGTAAGGAGATAGGTAAAGAAACAAAATTAGGTAAGGAGATAGAGCTCTCTTTCTTTCTCTTGCTCTTCTCTCTCTCTCTCTCATTCTCGTACTCTTTCTTTCCCTTCTCTCCCTCCCTTTCTCTCTATTTTTCTCTTCCTCCTCTCACTTTAACTCATCACTATCACTCTCCCACTCACTTCTCTCTCTTGTGATGGAGCGGGAGAGAGATAAAGAAAGAGATGAGGGCAATAGTAATGATGAAAGAGAGTGAGAGGAGTGAGAGATAATGAGAGACAATGTGAGAGAGTTATAATGAGAAAGAGACAAAGGGAGAGAGAAAGAAAGGAGAGAGGGATAGAGTGAGAGAGATATGAAGGGTGAGACACAGAAAGAGGTATTAAGAGAGGGAGAGAGAGAGAGGAAAAAAGAGAGAGTAGTGTGTGTGCGTGTGCCTATGAGAAAAAGGGTGGGAGGGACTATGAGAAAAAAGGTGGGAGGGAGGGAGGGAGAACGAGAGAGAAAGGGGAAGTGCGTGAGGAAGGAAAGGGAGGTGGTTGTGAAGAAGAATGTGATAGAGGAGGAAGAGAGCAAGAGTGAGAGAGTGAGAAAAGCAGGATATCTACTGAGAGTGTGAAAGATATGGGGGAAGAGAGTGGGTAAAAGATAGAACAAATGAAGGAGTGGGAGAGAGAAGGTGAAAGAGGAGAGAGTGAGAGATATGAAGGGAGAGCATGTGAGAGAGAAGGAGAGGGAGAGCAAAAAAAGATAAATAGAAGATTAAGAGAGTGAAGAGGAGAGCAGAGAGAGTGAGAGATGCATAGTTAGAGAGAGAAGATAGAAGGAGGGTGAGTGTTGGGGAGCTTCAAAGGATGAGAGAGAGTAAGAATGGAGAGAGAAAAGTGAAAGAGAGTGTGAAAAAGTTAATGAGGAAGCAAGGAGAGAAAGTGCAAGAGAGACAGAGAGATGATGCGAGAGAAGGAGAGAAAATGATGAAGAGACAGAGAGTGAGTCAGGGTGAGAGAGTTAATGTGAATGAGCTAAAAGAGAAGTGTGAGGTGATAGAGTGAGGGAGAGAATGAAAAAATATAGCATGAGTTAGGAAGAGAGGGAGAGATAGAAGAGAGAAGAGCGAGAGAGAGAGGGAGAGAAGGAGTGACGTGAGTGTGAGAGAGTGATGGTGAGAGTAGAAGAGAGGCTGAAGAGATAGAGACAAAGAGAAGAGAAGAGAAGAGAGAGGACAGGATAAGAGAGAGGAAGCTAGAGAGTGGGAGAGAAAAAGATAATAAAAAAGCTATAGAAAGAGAGAGAGAGAGAGCAAGGAAAGAGAGCAATCTCTCCTTCTCTATCAAGAGTGAGAGTAAGAGAGAGGGATGGTGAGAGATAGAGAGTGCGAGAGGTAAAGAAGAGAGATAAAGAGCGATAGGGAATAAGAAAGAGTTGAAGAGAGAATGGAAGGATTGAGATAGAGAGACTCTCCATCTTTATAGCTATCTAACATTCTTGTTTCCCCTCTTTCTTCCTCCCTCCTCCCTCTCTTCCACTCTATAGTTATAATCTTTTTCTCGTTATCTCCCTCTCTTACCTATCTCCCTCTCTTACTCTTGAGGCTCTCCCTCATTGTCTCTATTATCTTATTCTCTATCTATTTCCCCACCCCTTTAACTCACGTGTTCCTTCCCTTTTTCTCCTCCTCTATCTTTCTCTCTCTCTTGCCATCAATCTCCTTGAGAGAGAAATTATATAAGGAGATAGAAAGAGGAGGAAGGGATGGAGGAAGAGAGAGGGAGGGAGAAAGAGAGAGAATGGGATAAAGTTAGACAGTGAAAGAGAGAGTTTGGTATGAGTAAAGAGACATGTTGATAGTTTGAAAAAAAAAAGAGGGAGGGAGAATGAGAGAGAATGAATGATAGAGTAATGATAGAAAGAGATAAAGAAAGTGAGGGAGAGAGTGAGAGCACAGGAGAGAAAGTGAGAGAGAAAGAATGACAGAGAGAAAATGAGTGAGAGAGATTACAAGAGAGATATGTTGATAAAGAGAGTGGGTCTCTCCGAATTTCACTCTCACTTTTTCTTCTCTCTCTCTTACTAAGTCTGTCACTCTCTTTCCTAATCTATTTTTCACTCATAGTCTCTCTACCTCTCTCAGTTTTCACTTATATCAATATCCCTATCTAACTCTCTCTCACTTCCTCTCTACTTCTCTTGCTCTCTTCTCTCATTACTTCCATCTCTCTCTATCTCTTACCTATCCTCTCTCTCTTTCCCACCATCACCTTAATTGTCCCTCCCTCACCAAGTTTGTAGCTTTCTCTTGTACCGCTAACCTCTCTCATACCATCAATCTCTCTCTATCTCACTCCCTCTCTCACTTTCACTCTATCTTTCCCTCTCTCTATAAATCTCTCTCTATTCTCTCTTGTTCTCTCTCCTTCTAATCATTCTTTGATAAAGAAAGACCAAAATAATAGAGATATATAGAGAGACAGATAGTGACAAGGGTGAGAGGGATAGAGAGAGAGTTGGAGCATGTTCTGAAGGAAAAAGAGTGAGCTAGAGAGAGAGAATGGGAAGGAGAGAGTGAGAGAGATGGAGAGCTAAAGAGATGAGATAAAGAATTCGAGTAAGGGAAAGA
>NW_018251360.1:94502-108911 GCF_001263595.1 Phalaenopsis equestris | reverse complement strand
CTCTCAATCATGCTTCTCTCCCTCTTTCTCCTTGCCAGAGGTTGAGAGGAAGAAAAAGAGATGGGGGAGAGAGAAGGAAAGAGAGAATGACATAGAGAGAGAGGAAGCATGAGGAAAGAGAGAGTGTGTCTCGACATATAAATATGGAGAAAAGAGCAATATCTTCCTCTCTCTTCATCCTCTTGCTTTCTCATTCTCTCTCCTTCCCCCTCCTCCTCTCGCTCTCTCACCACTCTCTCTCGCTCTCTCTAAAAAATTATCTCTTCAATCCTATCCTTTCTCTTCAATCCTTTCAATGTTCTCTTATCTCTATAGTGATGGAGCAAGAGAGAGAGATATAGAGAGAGTGAGAGCTAGGCAGAGGGCATAAGTGAGAAAATGACAGTGAAAGAGAGTGAGGGAGGGAAGGAAAAGAAATATGAAGAGAGAATATTGATATCTTTTGATTAGTTGGTGAAGAGAAGAGAGACTAAAGAGAGAGATGAAGAGAGTTAGTGAGAGAAAAGGAGAGTAAGTTAGAGGATAGAATAAAACTCCCTCCCTCTCTCACTCTAGTTCTCTCACTCTCTGAGAATCTCTTATTATTTCTCATTCTCTATTGCACTCTAGCTCTCCTTTTAATCACACTTTCTTGTAGTTTCTTTCTCTTGGTCACTTACTCTCACTCTATCTCTCTTCCATTCTCACCCTAACTCTCTCCCTTCCTCACTCAACCCTCTCCCTCCCACTCTTTTTTCACCCTTATTGACTCTTCTTTCTCTTTCTCTCTCTCACTTTTCTCTTTATCATCTTCTTTTTTCTCTTTCCCTCTTCTCTCCCTCCCCCACTTCCTTTTTGTTAAGCTTTGTTGCTTTATATCTTCATTCTCCCAATTCACCTATATCCCTCTCCCCCTTCTCCCTCCTCATCTATCTTCTCTCTTCTACTCTCTCTTCTATGTTTTACTTTTCTCTTTCACACGCTCTCTCCTGCTATATCTATCTCACTAATTCCCATTCCTTATTTTTATTCCTCCTCCTAATCTCTATTACTTTATCCTTCCCTCTCAATCTCGCTTCTCTTGCTCTATCTTCTTTCTCAGTCACCCACTTTCCTAACCATCTCCTCTCCCTCCCTTTCAATTTTTGACATTATCCCTCCCTCCATCCCCGCCCCTCCCTTCCCTCGCTTTGTCTCTCTGGGTGAGTGAAAAAAATGAGAGTGTTGTTAGAGAGAGAAAATGAGAGAGAAAGAGAGAGAGGAGAGAGTTAGAGAAATATAGCAAGAGAGGAGAAATAGAGATGGATCAAACAGAGAAAGAGGGAAAAGAAGAGTACATGAGAGAGAGTTATTTAACCTCTTTTTTCTCTCCCACTTTTATCTCTCTCTCCATCCCTCCCTCCTTCTCAATGTGATAAATAGAGAGATGGATGGAGAGAGATAGAGAGTGGGAGTGAGTAAGAAGGAGAGAAGAGAAGTGGTTGATAGCATAAGAGATAGAGAGAGGGAGAAAGTGACCAAAAGGGATAGAGAGATAGATGTCCCTCACTCTCTCTCACGCAAGAGAGAGTGATATAGGGAGAGCGTAGGGAGAGCTGGAGAGAGAGGGAGGAAGGGAGAGGGAGAAAGAGGGCAAGAAGAAATAAGTGAGTGAGATGGTGACTGATAAGGAGGGTGGGAGGACAATAGAGTGAGAAAGTGAGAAAATAGAGAAGAGACAAAGAGAGAGAGAGAAAGAGAGAGAGAGAGGGGAAGAAAAAGTTGTAGAGGAAAAAAGACAAAGGCAAAAGACTGTGTGAAAGAACAAAAAAAAGAGAAAGAGTGAGGTAAGAAGATATTAAGAGAGAAAAGTGGGAAATTTAGAGGGAGTCAAATAGAGAGAGCCTATAGAAGAGAGTGAGGGGAGATGAGGGAGAGATAATGAGAAAAAGGAAGATAAAAGAAGTGGAGAGCTAGAGGGAGAGCAAGAGTGAGAGTGTGGGGGAGCAAGAGAAAAAAAACTGAGAGATGGAGAGGAAGAGAGTTGAAAGGGTGAGAGAAAGAAAAAAGAGAGTGGGTGAGAGATGAAGAGAGAGTGTGTGAGAAATAGTAATTTGAAAAGGGAGAGAGGTAGATGGTAAGGGAGAAAGAGAGAGAAGGTGTAAGAGAAAAGAAGAGAGAGAGAGAGAAGGAGAGAGGAGAGAGAGGAGAAATATAAACGAGAAAAGAGTGAGAGATTAGAAGAGAGAGAAAGAATAGACTGAGATAGAAAGATATGGAAGTAAGAGAGAGGAACCATGTGAGGGGGGAGAGTGGTAGTGAGAGAATAATTTGAGAGAGATAATAAGCAATAGTAAGAGAGTGATAGAAGAGGAAGAGCAATAGAGAATGCGAAAGAGATGAGGAGATAGAGAGAAGGAGAGAAGAGAAAGTGTGATATATCTGAGATAAAAAAAGAGAGTGAGCGAGATAGGTAATGTAGAAGAGAGTTTAAGATAAAAAGATCTAGAGATCAAGAGCAGAATAGAGTGAGTTGAAAGAAAATGAGAGTGATAAGGGAGAGAGTAAGAGTTAGATTAGGAGGGAAATTTTTTTCTCTCATCTCTTCCTTATTTATCTCACTAAGGAGGAGAATAAATGAGTAAGAGAGGAAGGCTAGTTCGAATGAGTGAGGGAAGAAGTACTAAGAGAAGATATAACCCACTCTCTTCTTCCCTCATCCCCTCTTGCCCCTTTCTCTCCCTTTCTCTCTTTCTTAATATCGTTCTTAATATCGCTCCCTCCATCAATGTCCCTCCCATCACCTTGCTCTCATTCTCTGAGTGTGAAGTCATAATGAGAGGGTGAATGAGAGAAAGATAATAAGAGAGAATGAGAGAGAGTGAGAGAAGAGGGAGAGCGTTAAAGATTGCGAGAGTGAGAAGAAGATAAAACAATAGGAAGGGCTCCTTATGCACATCTCTTTGTCCTCTATCGCCTTCTTTCTATCTCTCACTCACTTTTTTTATCTCTCTCCTCTCACCTTTCTCTGTATCTGTTCTCTCTCAACCATTCACTGTCTTTCTTCTCTCTTTCCGCTCCTTTTTCTTTTTTTATCTCTCTTTCCCTCTCCCACCCCCTCCCTCTCCCGCCCCATTGTTCTCTAGCTTTCTCACTATCTCTCTCACTTTTTCTCCCCTATCCTTCTACCATCTCCCTCGCTCGCTCTCATTTTTTCTATCCCCACATCTCTCTCTCTCTCTTCCACTCTCTCAACCTAACTCCTTCATTCTACTCTCTCTCTCTCTCTCTCTCTATCTATCTCTCTTGCTTGCACTTTGTCTCTCTTAAGCAAGAGAAAGTGTAAGAGTGAGAGGAATAGAGTGATAGCAATAGAGTGAAAGCAAAAGAAGAGGAAGTTTGTGAGTGATGAGCGGGAGAGAGATAACAAGTATGAGAGAAGGAATAAAGAGAGGGATATCAAGAGATGGCAAGTAAGAAGTGATAGAGATAGATGTAGATAGAGGGAGTCAAAGAGAGAGAAAGACATAGGGATAAAGAGGAAGAGATAGAATGAAAGAGGTGAGTGAGATAGAGAGATGAAAAGTGAGAGGGAGAGAGATTGAGAGGGACATGAAGAAAAGAGAGATATCAAGAAAGAGAGGGAGGGAGGGTAATGAGTGAAAAGAGAGAGACAAGGATTGGGAGAGAGAGATATGTTAATAGTTGAGAGAAAGAGAGAGAGATAGTGGGAAGAGAGTGTGAGAGAGAGAGAGAAGAAGAGAAGAATAAAAGACTGATCAAGTGAGTAAGAAATAAGGGGGAGAGTTGGAATAGAAAGAGTGAGAGTTAATGTGGGAGAGTGGTCGCCCTATTCTCTCTCAAACCCTCTCTTACTCTTCCTTGCACTTCCTTTCTTGATATCTCTCCTCCAAATCTCTCCTCTCACTCTGACTCTCCCTTGCAAGTGTGAGAGGGAGGGAGGAGAAGTGAGAGAAAGAGAGAATGGGAGAGAGGGAGAGTGAGAAGATAATTAGAAGGGAAGAGGGAGAAAGAGAGAGAAAAAGAGAGAGTGGGGGAGAGAGTGAGTGAGATAGATTAAGACTTGGAGATGAGAAGTAGAGTTAGAGAGATGGAGGATGAGAGATAAAGAAAAAAGAGGGAGAGTACTGAGAGATTGGACAAAGGAAGTATGTGATGGAAGGAAGGTGGTAGTGAGAAAAGAGAGAATAGAGAGATATATCTTTGTCTCTCTTATTCTCTCTCCTTCTATCTCCTCAGATTTTATCTATTTCACTTATTCTTTCTCACTCTCTCTAGATTTACATCTCTTGTTGTCTCTCTAACTCCATCATTCCCTTACCCACCCTCTCTCTCTCTAACTCTTTCTTTTATTCTATCTCTCCTTATTTCACCCTTTCTTGCTTTCACTCACTCTTACCCCCTCTCTCTATTTTTCTTTATCCACGTCTATCCACGCCCCTTCCACTCTCTCCTTCCCCCTTTATCTCACTGTCGCTCTCTCTCCTTCTCTTCTCCCATTATGTCTCTCTTTCTCTCTCTATCTCTCTCCCTTTCCCTCTTCTCACTGCTCTCTCTCCCTCTTCTGGTCCTCCCTCTCTCTCTCTTGCTCGCTTCCCACTCTCCCCACCCTCTGTAACTCTCTTACTCTCTCACACGTTCTCTCTTTTTCCACTCTTTAACCATCCTTCTCTCCCTCCCCTCATCTCTTTCTAATTCTCCATCACTCTCCCTCTTCTCTCACCCTCTGTCTTACCCTTTCCCTAGTCTCTCACATTGTTCTCTTTTTACCCCACCCTCCCTATACCCCATCCTCTCTCACTCTTCTCTCTCCTTCCTTCTTCACTCAGATTCTCTTCTTTTTCTCTCCCTCACTCATTTTCTCACCCTCTCCCTCTCTACCTCCCTCTCACTCTATCTTCCTATCTCTCCCGTCCTCTCTGCCCCTCCTCACATTGTCCTCTCCGACTCCACTCTCCCTCTCTCTCTCTTGCTTTCTCTTACCCCCTCCCTCTCTTACTCTCTTCCCTCTACCTTTTCTCCATCCCTCTCCCTCTCTCCCCCTCTCTCCAACTTGCTTTCTCTCTCTTACTATACTTCCTTTTCTCTTTCTCCCCCTCCCTATCCATCCTTATGCCTCTCTATCTCTCCATTATTCCCTCTCCCACCCTCTCTCTCAACTTCTCTCCTCTCTTATCTCTAACTCTCCATCTCCCTACCTTTCTCTCTCTAGCTCTCTCCCACTTTCACTTTCTCTTTATTTCATTCTATCTTTCAAACTATTTCTCTCTTCCTCACTCGCTGACTTACCTCCCCCTTCTTTCTCAATGCTTCTCTATAAATTTCTCTCTATTCTCTCTTGCTCTCCCTCCTAATCATTCTTTGATAAAGAAAAAACAAAATAATAGAGATATATAGAGAGAGATAGTGACAAGTGTGAGAGGCATAAAGAGAGTTGGAGCATGTTCTGATGGAAGAGAGGGAGGAGTGAGAGAGAGAGCATGGGAGGGAGAGAGTGAGAGAGATGCAGAGCTAAGGAGATGACACAAGGAATTATAGTAAGGGAAAGAGAGAGTAAGAGTGAGATGGAGAGAGTGAGAGATAGAAAGTTAAGGGAAGAGGGGGGATAGATATAATGAGTGGGAGAGAGGGAGAGAAGGGAATTGAGTGAGAGAATGAGAGAAAAAAGTGAGAGAGGTAAAGAGATAGAATGAGAGAGTGGGAGAGAAAGAAAGAGATATAGAGAGATAGAATTAGAGAGATAGGATGGAAAAGGAAAAGAGGGACACTTATCTATTCTTTCCTATTCCCTCTAACCCTCTCAAGCTCTCTCTACTTGTCTACCACTCTTCTTCTATATTCCCTCTCAAGCTCTCTCTATCCCTCTCAAGCTCCATTTCAATCTCTTACCCTTACTTTCTTTCTATCTTTATCTACTCTTTCATGCTCCTGTCTTCTCTCTTTTTATATTTCTCTCCCTCTCTTTATCACTCTTCCCTTACTTTCTCTATCAATCTCTCTGGTGCTCTCTCCTTCTTTCTCTCATTAAATCGTTCTCATTCATTCTTTCTCTCTCGCTCTCAATCATGTTTCTCTCCCTCTTTCTTCTTGTCAGAGGTTGAGAGGAAGAAAAAGAGATGGGGGAGAGAGAACGACAGAGAGAATGAGATAGAGAGAGGAAGCATGAGGAAAGAGAGAGAGTGTGTGTGGCCATATAAAGAGGGAGAGAAGAGCAATATCCTCCTCTCTCTCCAACCTCTTGCTTTCTCATTCTCTCAACTTCCCCCTCCCCCTCCTTCACTCACTCTCACCACTCTCTCTCAGTCTCTCTAAAAAATTCTCTCTCCAATCCTTTCAATGTTCTCTCATCTCCATAGTGATGGAGAAAGAGTGAAAGATGTAGAGAGAGTGAGAGCTAGGCAGAGAGTACAAGTGAGAATATGAAAGTGAAATAGAGTGAGACAGGGAAGAAAAAGAAAGATGAAGAGAGAAGATTGACATCTTTTGATTAGTTGAGTGAAGAGAAGAGAGACTGAAGAGAGATTTAGAGGAAAAAATTAAGCTCCCTTCACTCTCGTTCTCTCACTCTTTGAGAATCTCTTGTTATCTCTCATTCTATATTGCACTCTAGCTCACTCCCTTTCTCTTGCTCACTTACTCTCACTCTATCTCCCTTCCATTCTCATCCTAACTCTCTCCCTATCTCCCTTCCATTCTCATCCTAACTCTCTCCCTTCCTCACTCAACTCTCTCCCTCCCACTCTTTTTTCACCCTTATTGACTCTTCTTTCTCTTTCTCTCTCTCACTTTTCTCTTTATCATCTTCTTTTTTCTTTTTCCCTCTTCTCTCCCTCCCCCACTTCCTTTTTATCTTACTTTGTCGCTTTATATCTCCATTCTCCCAATTTACATATATCCCTCTCCCCCCTCTCCCTCCTCATCTCTCTTCTCTCTCTTACTCTCTCTTCTATCTTTTACTTTTCTCTTTCACACACACTCTCTTGCTCTATCTATCTCACTATACCCCATTCTTAATTTTTATCCCTCCTCCTCCCTCATCTCCATTACTTTGTCCTTCTCTCTCATTCTCGTTTCTCTCGCTCCATCTTCTATCTCCGTCACCCACTTTCCTACCCATCTCCTCTCACTCCCTTCCTATTATTTACATTATCCCTCCCTCCATCCCCGCACCTCCCTTTCCCTTGCTTTGCCTCTCTGGGTGAGTGAGAAAAATGACAGTGTTGTGAGAGAGAGATAGTGAGAGAGAAAGAGAGAGAGGAGAGAGTTAGACTAGTAGAGCAAGAGAGCAGAACTAGAGAAAGAGCAAAGAGAGAAATAGGGAAAAGAAGAGTACATGAGAGAGAGAGATGTTTGACCACTTTTTTCTCTCCTACTTTTGTCTCTCTCTCCATCCTTCCCTCCTTCTTAATGAGATAAATAGAGAGATGGATGGAGATAGATAGAGAGTGAGAGAGAGTAAGTAGAGAAGAGAGGTGGTTAATAGCATAAGAGAGAGAGAGAGGGAGAAAGAGAGCAAAAGGGATAGAGAGATAGATGTCTCTCACTCTCTCTCACGCCTCTCACCTCACGCAAGAGAGAGTGATAGGGAGGGAGAGTTGGAGAGAGAGGGAGGAAGGGAGAGGGAGAAAGAGGGTGAGAAGAAAGAAGTGAGTGAGATGGTTAGTAAGAAGGAGGATGGGAGGACAAGAGAGTGAGCAAGTGAGAAAATAGAGAAAGAGAGACAAAGAGAGAGAGGGGGAAGAAAGAGTTATAGAGGAAAAAAGATAAAGGCAATAGAGTGTGTGAGAGAAAAAAAAAGAAATAGTGAGGTAAGAAGATATTAAGAAAGAAAAGTGAGAAATTTAGAGGGAGTGAGATAGAGAGAGCCTATAGTAGAGATTGAGGGGAGATGAGCGAGAGATAATGAGAGAAAATAATGAGAGAAAGAAAGATAAAGAAAGATAAAAGAAGTGGAGAGATAGAGGGAGAGCAAGAGTGATAGTGTGGGGGAGCTAGAGAAAAAAAATGAGAGATGCAGAGGAAGAGAGTCGAAAGAGTGAGAGAGAGAGAGAGAGAGAGAGAGAAGAGAGTTAATGAGAGATGAAGAGAGAACGTGTGAGAGATAGTAATGTGAAGAGGGAGAGAGGTAGATAGTAAGGGAGAAGAGGGAGAAAATGTAAGAGAAAAGAGGAGAAAGAGAGGAAGAGAGGAGAGAGAGTAGAAATATAGAAGAGAAAAGAGTGAGAGAATAGAAAAGAAAGAGTAGACTGAGATAGAAAGAGATGAAAGTAAGAGAGAGGAATCGTGTGATGGTCGGAGAGTGGTAGTGAGTGAATAATTTGAGAGAGATAATAAAAAATAGTAAGATAGTGCTAGAAGAGGAAGAGGGATAGACAGTGAAAAAGAGATGAGGAGATAGAGAGAAGGAGAGAAGAGAAAGTGTGATATATCTGAGATAAAAAATGAGAGTGAGAGAGATAGGTAATGTAGAAGAGAGTTTGAGATAAAAAGATCTAGATAAAGAGTAAAATAGAGTAAGTTGAAAGAAAATGAGAGTGAGAAGGGAGAGAGCAAGAGTTAGATTAGGAGGGAAAATTTTTTCTGTCATATCTTCCCTTTTTACCCACTCTCTTCTTCCCTCATCCCCTCTTGCCCCTTTCTCTCTTTCTTAATATCCCTCCCTCCATCAATGTCCCTCCCATTACCTTGCTCTCATTCTCTGAGTGTCAAGTCACAATGAGAGAGTGAATGAGAGAAAGATAATAAGAGAGAATGAGAGAGAGTGAGAGAAGAGGGAGAGCGTCAAAGATGCGAGAGTGAGATGAGGATAAAAGAAGAGGAAGGGCTCCTTATGCACATCTCTTTATCCTCTCTCACCTTCTTTCTGTCTCTCACTCACTTTTACTATCTCTCTCTCCTCTCACCTTTCTCTATATCTGTTCTCTCTCAACCTTTTACTGTTTTTCTTCTCTCTTTCTGTACCTTTTCCTCTTATCTTTCCCTCTCCTCCCCATCGTTCTCTAGCTTTCTCACTATCTCACTCACTCTTTCTCCCCTCTTCTTCCACCATCTCTCTCACTTGCTCTCATTTCCTTTATCCCCACATCTCTGTCTCTCTTCCATTCTCTCACCCTGACTGCTTCATTCCACTTTCTCTCTCTCTTTATCTATCTCCCTTGCTTGCACTTTATCACTTTCACTATTCTCTCTCTAAATCTTTCTTTCTTATCGTTTGCTCTAGTTCTCATGTCTCTATCTCTCTCTATCTATCTATCTATATTTCTCTCTCTAACTTTAACTTTCTCCCATTGTCTCACTCTATCCCTCTTTAAAATCTCATTATCTTCTCATTTTTACTCTATCCCTCCTCTTTCTATAACTCATCCTCTCTCCACATCTCTATATCATCTCTTATCGCTCACCTTTTTCAATCACTAACACTCTTACTTTCTTGCTCTTTCCTCTCACTCTATCACTCTCTTTCACATTCTTCTCTCTCCATTTTTTTACTCTATATATCTCTCTCTATAATTATCTTTTTCTAACATAATCTCTCTCCCCGCTCTAGCCTTCTCTTCTCTGTCTCTCTCTGCCTTCTTCATTCCCTCTCTCACCCCCTCTCTCACTCACTCTTTTCTCTCTATTTTAGGCTCTCTCTAACTTCCCCTCCTGGTCTCCCTCCTCTTTTAACTCAGAGAGATGCAAAGATAGTTCAGCCTAAGTATGTATCTCAAGCTCTCTCTTGTAAACTCTAATTTTCTCTTCTTTTCTCTGTCTCTCCCCTCTCTCCTACACACTCCATCCAAACCCATCCAAACCCATCTCTTCTAATAAGTCATAGAGAGAAATAAGGAGCGCAAGATGCACAGTGAGAAGAGATAGAGAGACAAAGGGATTAAAAGATTATGTTAGAGAGAAAGAGTGATAGAGATCAGGAGAGCAAGAGGGGTTGTTAGCTTGAGGAAGAAATAGAAAGGTAATAGATAAAAGAAAGAAAATTCAAGCTAGATAATAGTGAAAGGGAGATTGATTGAGGGAGCATGGGAGAGAAAATGTGAGTGAGAAGCATATTGACAGAGAAGGATCATGTGGGGGAGTGTGTAGAGTGAGAGAGAGCGAGAGATAAAGAGTTAAGTGAGTGGAAAAAAAAGATATAGAGATAGGTAGTGAGGGAGAGAGAGAATAGATAGTGGTAGAGATAGTTTGATAGTTTGAGAAAGAAAGAGAATGACTAAGAAAGTAAGATGCAAATGAAAAGGGTGAAATCAATATTCTCTCTGTCTCACTCTATCTTCCTATATCATGTACTGTCACTCTTTTCACTCTCCCTACTTCAATAACAGTCTCTCTTTATCACTCCCTCTACCTCTATCCCACTCTCCTCTCTTTCTCCCTCCCTCCCTCCTTCACCCTTCCATCCTCCCTTTCCTCCCTCCCTTCTTCATATTTCTCCCTCTTCCTCTCCCTCCATCTCTCTTATTATCTCTTTTTGTCTGCTCCTGCCATCTCTTTAATTCTCTTGATCGCTCTCCCTCTCGTCATCCATCTATTAACATTTCTCTCTCCTAAGACCTCTCAATATGGAGATGCTCTCTACTTCTTTCCCTCCCTCTTTTTTTCTCACCCGATCTCTCTCTCTTTCTAGGAAGATCAAGAGAAATAGAGAGAGGAGAAACAAAGAGTACCAGAGAGAGATAGAGAGAGAGGTGTGAGAGAGAAAGGGAGAATAAGAGAAAGATGGGAAGAGAGTGAGATATTAAAAGTAAGAGAGAGTGAGACAGAAGGAGCAAGGTGAAGGGAATGGGAGTAAGAGAGAGATGGATGGGGAGAGAGAGTGTTAGAAAGTGGAGAAATAGAGAGATATATAAAGCTACAGAGAGTGAGAGAAAGAGATAGAGAGAAGAGATAGAAAGAGAAATAGTGAGGTAGAGAGAGTGAAAGCAGAGAGTCAGAGAAAGATGAGGGAAAAGATATATTTAGAATGAGAGGGGGTGAGACTGAAAAAGAGAATGAGAATGGAGAGATATAACAGCTAGTGAAAGAAAGATATGCAGAGATTGAGGGTCCCTTTCTCTCTTTGAGCTGGAGAGAGCATTAGTGAGGTGAGAGGGAGATAGAATGATGGAGAGAAAGGGGAGAAGGAGACGGAGAGGGAGAGAAAAGAGAGATAGGGAGAAAGCAAAAGAGACAGAAATCAAGGGTGAGATAGAGCAAGATAGAGAAAGAGAGAAAGAAGAGTGAGAGAATAAGGGAGAAAGAGGTAGAGTGATTGTGGGGGAGAAAGAACAAGAAAGGGGAAGGGATATAGAAAGAAAGAGAGAGGTAGAGTGAGGTACAATGTAAGTGGGAGGGAGGGATGCAAAAAGAGTAAGTGAGTGGGAGAAGAAGGATAACAATAGAAAATGAGAGAGAGACATAAGTAAAGATAGAAATAGAGAGGTTAGAGGGAGAGAAAAAGAGTGAGTAGAGTGAGAGAGAGAAGAGTGAGAAGGGGAGCATGAGAAAGGGAGAGAGAGTGATAGAAATAAGAAATAGAGCAAGATATGAAGAGAAACACCTCTCTCTCCATCCCTCTCACACTTTCTCATACACTCTCTCTCTCATCCTCCCTCTATCCCTTCCTCTCTATTACTAACAAATAGAGCAAGATATGAAGAGAAACACCTCTCTCTCCCTCCCTCTCACACTTTCTCTTACACACTCTCTCTCATCCTCACTCTATCCCTTCCTCTCTATCACTCACTCTCTCTATCAACCTATCTCTCTTACTCTTCCTTTATCACTCATCTATCCTCATAATATTTTTCTCTCACCCCCACTCTCTCTCTCATCTCTATCTTGTAATATCAAGAGAGACAAGGGATGGATGGAGAGGGAGAAGGAGAGCAAGAGAGAGTGTGCGAGAGGCAAAAAGGTAAACAGATAAAGAGACCAATAAAGAAGTGAGAGAAAAGGAGGGTTTGAAATAATGGGAGGGGGAGGGGAGAGTGAAAGAGAGAAAAGAAGAAAAGAGTGAGAGAATGAGCTATAGAGACATATTGAATGGGGGGAGAGAAAGATAGAGAGATGGGAGAGAGAGAATAACAAAATACATGAAGGGATTATGAGAGAGAATGATAGTGAGATAATGAGAGTGCAGAAGAGGGAGAGATAGAGAGCGAGGGGTGCTAGAGAGAGAGAGTGAGAGACAATGGGAGAATTCTTTTTTTCGGTCTCTTATTGTTGTCTCTAGTTCAAACTCTCTCACTCCTCTCGCCATCAGATTTCTTTTTCTACCTTTCCAGCTCTCTCACACTCATTCTCCTTCCCTCCCCCATCTCCGCTCCCTCCGGTCTCTCTCCCATCGTCTCTTTTTCTCTCTTTTTTACTCTCTCTTCTCTACCCTCCACTCTCTCTTGCCCTCCCCTCTTTCTCCCTCTCCTTATTCTGTAATCCTCACTTCTTTGGCTATCTTTTAGCTCTCTCTCACTCTGTCTCACTTTTTCCATCTCACTTACCACCCCCTTCTTTCTCAATGCCTCTCTATAAATCTCTCTCTATTCTCTCTTGTTCTCTCTCCTTCTGATCATTCTTTGATAAAGAAAGACCAAGATAATAGAGATATATAGAGAGAGATACTGAAAGGGGTGAGAGGGGTAGTGAGAGAGTTGGAATATGTTCTAATGAAGAGAAGGAGTGAGTGAGTGAGAATGGGAGGGAGAGAGTGAGAGAGATGGAGAGCTAAAGAGATGAGACAAAGAATTTGAGTAAGGGAAGAGAGAGAGAGAGTGAGATGGAGAGAGTGAGATATAGAGAGTTAAAGGAAGAGGGGGGATATATAACAAGTGGGAGAGAGGGAGGAAGGTAATTGAGTGAGAGAATGAGAGAAAAAAAGTGAGAGAGGTAGAGAGATAAAATGAGAGAGTGGGAGAGAAAGAGAGAGAGAGATAGAGAGATATAGAGAGATAGAGTGAGAGTGATAGGATGGAAGAGGGAATGAGGGAGCACTTATCAATTCTTTCCTATTCCCTCTATCCCTCTTAAGCTCTCTCTATCTCTCTACCACTCTTCTTCTATTTTCTCTCTCAAGCTCTCTCTATCCCTCTCAAACTCCATTTCAATTTCTCACCCTTACTTTCTTTCTATCTTTATCTACTCTCTCATGCTCCCTTCTTCTCTCTTTTTATACCTTTTTTCCTCTCTCTTCCCTTATTTTCTCTCTCACTCTCTCTGGAGATCTCCCCTTCTTTCTCTCATTCAATTTTTCTCTTTTCTTCCTTCTCTCTCACTCTCAATCATGCTTCTCTCCCTCTTTCTCTTTGCCAGAAATTAGGGGAGAAAGAGAGAGCGAGTGAAGAGATGTGGGAGAGAGAAGGAAAGAGAGAATGAGAAAGAGAGAGGAAGCATGAGGAAAGAGAGAGTGTGTGGCCACATAAAGAGGGAGAAAAGAGCAATATCTTCCTCTCCCTCTCCAACCTCTTGCTTTCTCATTCTCTCGCCTCATTCTCTCGCTTTCTCATTCTCTCGCCTTCCCCCTCCCCCTCCTTCTCTCGCTCTCTCACCACTCTCTCTTGCTCTCTCTAAAAAATTCTCTCTCCAATCCTTTCAGTGTTCTCTTATAGTGATGGAGCAAGAGTGAGAGATGTAGATAGACTGAGAGCTAGGCAGAGAGCATAAGTGAGAATATGAGAGTGAAAGAGAGTGAGAGAGGGAAGGAAAAGAAAGATGAAGAGAGAAGATTGATATCTTTTGATTAGTTGGGTGAAGAGAAGAGAGACTAAAGAGAGAGATGAAGAGAGTGAGTGAGAGAAAAGGGGACTAAGTTAGAGTATAGAATAAAGCTCCCTCCCTCTCTCACTGTAGTTCTTTCCCTCTCTCACTCTAGAAAGAGAGAGTGATAGGGAGGGAGAGTTGGAGAGAGAGGGAGGAAGGGAGAGGAGAAAGAGAGCGAGAAGAAATAAGTGCGTGAGATGGTGAGTGAGAAGGAGGATGGGAGGACGAGAGAGTGAGCAAGTGAGAAAATAGAGAAAGAGAGACAAAGAGAGAGAGAGAGGGGGGAAGAAAAAGTTGTAGAGGAAAAAAGACAAAGGCAAAAGACTGTGTGAAAGGACAAAAAAGAGAAAGAGTGAGGTAAGAAGATATTAAGAGAGAGAAGTGAGAAATTTAGAGGGAGTCAGATAGAAAGAACCTATAAGAGAGAGTGAGGGGAGATGAGCAAGAGATAATGAGAGAAAGGAAGATAAAAGAAGTGGAGAGCTAGAGGGAGAGCAAAAGTAAGAGTGTGAGGGAGCAAGAGAAAAAAAACTGAGAGATGGAGTGGAAGAGAGTTGAAAGGGTGAAGAGAGAGAGAAAAGAGAGCGGGTGAGAGATGAAGTGAGAGTGTGTGAGAGATAGTAATGTGAAAAGGGAGAGAGGTAGAAAGTAATGGAGAAAGAGGGAGAAGGTGTAAGAGAAAGTAAGAGAAAAGAAGAG
>NW_018251360.1:91002-94453 GCF_001263595.1 Phalaenopsis equestris | reverse complement strand
AAGAGAAAAGAGTGAGAGATTAGAAGAGAGAGAAAGAGTAGGCTCCGATTGAAATAGATGGAAGTAAGAGAGAGGAACCGTGTGAGGGTGGGAGAGTGGTAGTCAGTGAATAATTTGAGAGAGATAATAAGCAATAGTAAGAGAATGATAGAAGAGGGAGAGCGATAGAGAATAAGAAAGAGATGAGGAGATAGAGAGAAGGAGAGAAGAGAAAGTGTGATATATCTGAGATAAAAAAAGAAAGTGAGAGAGATAGGTAATGTAGAAGAGAGTTTGAGATAAAAAGATTTAGAGATCAAGAGCAAAATAGAGTGAGTTGAAAGAAAATGAGAATGAGAAGGGAGATAACAAGAGTTAGATTAGGATGGAAATTTTTTTCTTCTCATCTCTTCCCTTTTTATCTCACTAAGGAGGAGGAGAGAGAGAAAAGGAAGTAGAGTAAGAGAGAAAGCAAATTGGAGAGAGGGGGAGAGAGGGAGAGGGATGGAGAGCAAGGTAGTGGGGAGAGAGTAAAAGAGGGAGGGAAGGAGAGAAAAAGCAAGAGAGAGAGAGGGAGAGAGTGGGGTTGGAGAGGACAATGTGAGGAGTGGCTGAGAGGGAGATATAGAATGGGAGAGATAGGAAGATAGAGTGAGAGTGAGGTAGAGAGGGAGAAAGTGAGAAAGTGAGTGAGGGAGAGAAAGAGAAGAGAAACTGAGTGAAGGAGGAAAGGAGAGAGAAGAGTGAGAGAGGATGGGGTATAGGGTCAGTAGGGTAAAAAGAGAACAATGTGAGAGAGTAGGGAGAGGGTAAGATAGAGAGTGAGAGAAGAGGGAGTGTGATGCAGAATTAGAATGACATGAGGGGAGGGAGAGAAAGATAGTTAGAGAGTGGAAGAATAGAGGAAGTTTGAGAGAGTAAGAGAGTCACAGAGGGTGGGGAGAGTGGGAAGTGAGCAAGAGAGAAAGAGGGAGAATCAGAAGAGGGAGAGGGAGGAGAGAGGAGAGGGAAAGAAAGAGAGAGGGATAGGGAGAGGGACAGAGATAGAAAAAGGAAGAGAGACACAATGGGAGAAGAGAGGGAGAGAGAGCGACAACGAGAGAAAGGGGGAAGGAGAGAGCAAAAGGGAGGAAGGAAGAGAAAGAGAAATAGAGAGAGGGGGCGTGAGAGTGACAGAAAGCAAGAAAGAGTGAAATGGGGAGAGATAGAATAAAAGAAAGAGTTAGAAGGAGAGAAGAGGGTGGGTGAGGGAATGGAGGGAGAGAGACAATAAGAGGTGTAAAACTTGAGAGAGTGAGAAAGAATAAGTGAAAGAGATAAAATGGGAGGAGATAGATAGAGAGAATAAGAGAGACAAGGAGATATCTCTCTATTCTCTCTGTTCTCACTACCACCTTCCATCACACACTTCCTCTATCTAATCTCTCTGTACTCTCCCTCTTATTTCTTTATCTCTCACCCTCCATCTCTCTAACTGTATTTCTCATCTCCAACTCTTAATCTATCTCACACACACTCTCCGTCACTCTCTCTTTTTCTCTCTCCCTCTCCCTCTCCCTCTCCCCCTCTAATTTATATTTCTCACTTTTCCTCTCCCATTCACTCTTTCTCTCACTTTTCCTCCCTCCCTCTCACACTTGCAAGGGAGAGTTCGAGTGCGAGGAGAGATATGGAGGAGAGGTATCAAGAAAAAAAGTGCAAGGAAGAGTAAGAGAGAGTTTGAGAGAGAATAGGGACGACCACTCTCCCACATTAACTCTCACTCTTTCTATTCCAACTCTCTCCTCTTTTCTTACTAACTTGATCACTATTTATTCTTCTCTCTCACTCTCTCACACTCTCTTCCCACTATCTCTCTCTCTTTCTTTCAAACTCTTTCTCTCAAACTATTAACATATCTCTCTCCCAATCCTTGTCTCTCTCTCTTCACTCTTTACCCTCCCTCCCTCTCTTTCTCGATATCTCTCTCTTTTCTTCATGCCCCTCTTAGTCTCTCTCCCTCTCACTTTTCATCTCTCTATCTCACTCACCTCTTTCATTCTATCCCTTAATCTTTATCACTTTGTCTATCTCTCCTTGACTCCCTCTATCTACATATATCTCTATCACTTCTTACTTACCATCTCTCGTTGTCCCTCTCTTTATTCCCTCTCTCGTACTGTACTTGTTACCTCTCTCTCGCTCATCAGTCACAAACTTCCTCTTCTTTTGCTTTCACTCTCTTGCTATGACTCGATCCCTCTCACTCTTTCACTCTTTATCACTCCTTCCTCTCTCTCTATCTTTCTCTCTTTCTCTTACACTTTCTCTTGCTTAATCTTTATATATCTCCTTGTATATCTCCTCTTATTTCCTTGATATCTCTCATTGTCTCCACCTCAATCTCTTCTTTCTCTATCCTCTCTCTCTATCCTCTCTTTGACTTTCCTCTCCCTCAATCATGCTCTTTCTCTCTCTCTCCATCCCTCCACCCCTTTCCCTTCCTCTCTCTTTCCACTCTCTCTTTCTTGTACTATCAAGTTCTCTCACTCTGTCACACGATATCTCTCTATGTCTCATTCCCTCTAACTCTATCCCTATTGATTTTTATCCCACCATCCCTCCTCTTCTCTCACTCACCTCTTTCACCCTCTCTCTCATTTACTCTCTCCCTCTATCTCAATGTTGAAATCTCTCTCATCCCCCTTTATTTGTTGCTCTATCCCTCTCTCTCCCTGTCTCTCTCGCACTTACCTCTTAGTTTCTCTCTATTTCTCTCACTTTCTTGCTTCCTCCCTTCCTCTTCTATTCTCTCTCCCACACACTCTTTATCTCTCTTTGCACTCTTCCTCTTTTTTTGCTCTCTCACTTTCTATGTCTATCTCTCTCTTTTCTCTCAATTCATCCCTCTCACTTCCTCACTCTCTCTATTTCTCTCTCTCACCTCTCTTCTTCTGTCTTATTTCTTCTCTCCCTTGCTAGCTCATATTTCTCTCTCACACACTCCTCTCCCTTTATCCACTCTCTATATTATCTTATTCTCTTTTCACTCTCTCAGTATTTCTTTATCACACACTAACTCATTGTCTCTCTGCATCTACCTCTTTCCACTCCCTCAATCTCACATGCTTTTTTTTCTCTCTATCTCTCCATCTCTCTATCACTATATATATCTCTTCTCTCACTCAGGATCTCTCTCTCTTGTCTCACTCAATATCTCTCTATCCTTATTTCTCTATATCTCATTAACTCTCTCACACCATCCCTCATTATCTCTCACGCTCACTCTCTTTGTCAACTCTCTCCCTCACTCTCTCTCTCATTCCTCTCTCACCCTCTCTCTTGCCACTCTTCTTCCATCTCTCTCTCTCTTTGCTTTTCTTTTCTTTACACCAACACCCTATCTCTTTATCACTCCTCTAGTCTCTCCCACTTTCTCTATCACTATCACTCTCTATGTCTCTCTCCCTCCTTCCCTCTTGATAAAGAGACA
>NW_018251360.1:89909-90599 GCF_001263595.1 Phalaenopsis equestris | reverse complement strand
AAGAGTGAGAGGAAAAAGAGAGAGAGTGTGTGTGTGTGTCTACGAGAGAAATAGTGGGAGGGAGGGAGGGAGAGCGAGAGAGAGAGGGAAAGTGCGTAAGGAAGGAAAGGGAGATGGTTGTGAAGAAGAATGTGAGAGAGGAGGGTGAGAGCAAGAGTGAAAGAGTGAGAAAAACAGGATATCTACTGAGAGTGTGAAAGATATGAGGGAAGAGAGTGGGTAAAAGTTAGAAAAAATGAGGGAGTTGGAGAGAGAAAGTGAAAGAGAAGAGAGTGAGAGATATAAAGGGAGAGCTTGTGGGAGAGCAGGAGAGGGACAGCTAAAAAAAGATAAATAGTAGATTAAGAGAGAGAAGAGGAGAGAAGAGAGAGTGAGAGATGCATAGTTAGACAGAGAAGATAGAAGGCGCAAGAGGGAGAGGGTGAGGGTTGCGGAGCTTCAAAGGACGAGAGAGAGTAAGAATGGATCGAGAAAAGTGAGAAAGAGAGCGTGAAAAAGTCAATGAGGAAGCAAGGAGAGAAAGTGCTAAGAGAGACAGAGAGATGAAGCGAGAGGAGAGAGAATGATGAAGAGAGGGAGAGTGAGTTAGGGTGAGAGAGTAAATGGAAATGAGCTAAAAGAGAAGTGTGAGGTGATAGAGTGAGGGAGAAACTGAAAAAATATAGCATGAGTCAGGAAGAGAGGGAGAGA
>NW_018251360.1:88235-89657 GCF_001263595.1 Phalaenopsis equestris | reverse complement strand
GATAGAGAATAAGAGAGAGTTGAAGAGAGAATGGAAGGATTGGGATAGAGAGACTCTCCATCTCTTTCTCCACTTTATAGCTCTGTCACATTCTTTTTTCCCCTCTTTCTATCTCTAACCCTGCCTCCTCCCTCTCTTCTGCTCTATACTTACATTCTTTTTCTCGTGATCTCCCTCTCTCACACTTGAGGCTCTCCCTCATTGTCTCAATTATCTTATTCTTTATCTATCTCCCCATCCCTTTAACTGACGTGTTCCTTCCCTCTTTTTCAGCCTCTAACTTTCTCTCTTTCTCGCCCTCAATCTCTTTGAGAGAGAAATAATATAAGGAGTTAGAAAAAGGGAGGAAGGGAGGGAGAAAGTTAGAGGAAGGGAGAAAGAGAGAAAATGGGATAAAGGTAGAGAGTGAAAGAGAGAGTTTGGGATGAGTAAAGAGACTTGTTGATAGTTTGAAAAAAAGAGAGGGAGGGAGCATGAGAGAGAATGAGTGACAGAGTAATCATAGAAAGAGATAGAGAAAGTGAAAGAGAGAGTGAGAGCACAAGACAGAAAGTGAGAGAGAAAGAGTGATAGAGAGAAAATGAGTGAGAGAGATTACAAGGGAGATATGCTAATAGAGAGAGTGGCTCTCTCCGAATTTCACTTTCACTTTTTTTTCTCTCTCTTACTCAATCTGCCACTCTCTTTCCTACTTTATTTTTCACTCCTAGTCTCTCTACCTCCCTCAGTTTTCACTTCTCTCCATATCCCTATCTAACTCTCTCTACTTCCTCTCTCTCCTTCTCTTGCTCTCTTCTATCATTCCTTCCATCTCTCTCTAGCTCTTACCTATCCTCTCTCTCTTTCCCAGCATTAGCCTAACTGTCCCTCCCTCAACAAGTTTGTAGCTTTCTCTTGTACCGCTAACCTCTCTCATACCATCAATATCTCTCTCTATCTCACTCCCTCTCACCCTCTCTTTGTTCACTCAAATCTCTTTTGCTCTCTCCCACTCTAGAGAAAGTGAGATCTCTCTCTATCTCTCCATTCTCTCACTCTCTTCTCCAATTTTCTCTTTTTTCTCTATATCTCTTTTTCTGTTATTTTCTCTTCCTCCCTCTATTACTCTTTCTCATGCTGTACTCTTCTCTCTCTTTCTCTTGATCTCACTACTATTTCTCTCTCTCTTGAGAGGAATGAGAAATAAAGTAAGAGAATGAGGAGGTGGTTCAGAAAAAGAGAAAGATAGCACAAAGGGGATTGAGTAAGAGAGAGGGAGAGGGGGTGAGAAGGAGATAGAGAGGGAGGGGTGAAAGAGAGAATAAGAGGGAAGGGTAAGAAAGAGCAAGAGATAAAAAGAGAAAGTACAGGTTGATGGCACAAGAGAGGCAGAGAGGGAGATAGAGAGAGAAAGTATCACTTACATGCAATCTTTCTCTCTCT
>NW_018251360.1:76111-88194 GCF_001263595.1 Phalaenopsis equestris | reverse complement strand
TCTCATATCATGAAAGAGTGAGAGAGGCGGATTTAAGAGAAAAGAGATAGAGAGGGAAAGGAAATTTGAATTGATGATGAGAGAGAAATTCAAAGAGAGGAGGGATGGTCGAAGAGCAAGTGGAAGAGAAAAAGAGAGAATGAGAAGAAGAGAAAGAGAAAGAGAAAAGATAGAAAGGGAGGGAACTAGACTGAGGCAGAGGGTGCAAGAGAGAGGTGAGGGGGGGTGAAGGATGAAGAAAATAAAAGAGAGAGCCAAACACGAGCTATAACTCTCTCGCACTCACTTTCTCTTATATAACCTCCTCTTTGTTCTCTCCCACCCTCTCTTACTCTTTGCCTTTCTCTCTATCCCTCTCTCTTTATCTCTAATTCTTGCTCTCACTCGTGCTCTTTAAGGGAGAGATGGAGGACGAGAGAGAAGAGTGAGAGAGTTTGAGAGGTTTATGGTATTGATGAGACAGAATGAGTGAGAGAATAAAAGAAATGTGGGAGGGGGAGAGAGGATAAAGAAAATGGAGGTGGGAGAGAGTGAGAGAGAGATAAAAAAATGGAGGTGAGAGAGTGAAAGGAATGCTTGAAAAGAGTGAGGGATAAAGAGAGGAAATAGATGGAGGAATAAAGGTTAAGATGAAGAGAGATAGAGATAAGGATGTAGAGATAGTGAGAATAATGAAGAGTGAGAGAGAACATAAGGGAGATAGAATCACGATAGATATAAAGAAGAGAAGCAGAACAAGAAATAAACAGGTAAAAGATATAGAGGTTGAGAGATTTGAATCATAACATTTCTATGAAATTAAAAAAAAAAGATGCATTCTAATGCTGAAGAGAGAGTGTAAGTATCTCTCACTCTTTTTTCTCATTATCTCTCTTTAACTCTCTCTCCCTCTTTCCAAACAGAGCAAAGGGAGAAAGCAATGGAGGGGGAAGGAGGGAGAGAATTAGAGAGAGTGAAGAGTGAAAGGGAGATAGTGAGAAAGACGGAGAGAAAAATGAAATGAAATAATGAGAGGGAGTGAGAGAGAGAAACAATGAGAGAGACCGTGAAATAAAGAGTGAGCTAAAGAGTGAATGACCCTATATTAATCACTCTATTTATTTATTCCCTCTCTCGCTCTCTTTCTTGTCATCTCTTCCTCCCTCCTCTCTTGTTGTCTCTCTCTCACTGTCTTTCCCTCTCTCATTGGAGAGGTAGATAGAGAGTGTGTTTGTGTGTGAGGGAGAGAGTGAGAGAGGAAATTGAGATATTTTGAGAGCGAAGCAAAGAGAAAGAGAGAGGAAGATAGGGAGAGAAAAGAGAGATAGAAAATGATGAGAGACAATAAAGGTATAGAGAGAAAAAAAGAGATAGTGTGGTAAGGAAATAAGGAGTGAGGGAGGGAGGGAGAAAGGGTAAGAGAGAAATATTCCCCCCTCCCTTTGGTCACTCTCTCCTCTACATAAAACATTCTTTTCGCTCTCTCTCCCTCTATCAACCGCTCTCTCTTTTTCTATCCTCACTATTTATCTCTTCATCTTTCTCTCACTCTCCATCTCTCTCATACTAACAACCTTGCTCTCTTCCACTCTCTTTCTATTTTTTTCCCCTCCCTCTTTCCACTGTATCTATATCTCTCTCTATCTATCTATTTTTCCCCATTTCAACATCACAGATAATGGAGGTAGGAAGTGAGATAGATAAAGTAAGACAAAGTGTGAGAGAGATAAAATGTAGCCAAAAAAGTGAGGATTATAGAATAATGAGAGGGAGAAAGGGAGGCAGGGTAAGAGAGAGTGGAGGGTAGAGAAGAGAGAGAGTAAAAAAGAGAGAAAAAGAGACAATGAGAGAGAGACAGGAGGGAGAGGAGATGGGGGAGGGAAGGAGAGAGAGTGTGAGAGAGCTGGAAAGATAGAGAAAGAAGTCAGATGGCGAGAGAGAGTGAGAGAGTTTATAGGAGTGGGAGACAGTAAGAGACCAAAAGAGAGAAAATAACAGGTTTTTGAGGGAGCAGAGAGAGATAGACTGACAGAGAGATAGAGAGAAAGAGGCAAAAGAGGGTAGAGAGATTTTGCGTGTGTTAGAGACAGAAAGGAATTGAAAGAGCATGAGGGAGAGAAAGAGTGATAGAATAGAGAGAGGGAGAGAGTGAGAAGTGAGAAAGATAAGAGAGGGAGTAAGGGATTGCAAGATAGAAATCTTTAGAGAGTGAGAGAAAGAACCTCCCTTTCTACTCTGTCTCATTCTTCTCACACTTTCTCTACTTTTGCTTTTCTTTCTTGCTCTCACTCTGTCTCCCTCTCCCTCTCTCTCTACTCAGTCTCTTTCAAGCTCCCTCCCCCCCTATTTTTTTCTCTCTTACTCACCCTCTATCTCACTCACCCTCAATTGCTCCCACTCCCTTTCTTGGTTCTCCACTCTATCTCTTTATATTTTTCCTTATCCCTCTCTTGCTTTCTCTCACACTCACTCTCTTCTTCACTCTCTCTTTTGCATCTCTCTCTAGCTCTTTTTTCTCTCACAATATCTCTCCTTCTTGCTTTCTGTCCCTCCCCCTTTTACATTATTTCTCATTCTCTCTCTTTCTTTATTATTTTCTCCTAATCCCTCACTATTGCTCTTTCTCTTGTTGTTTTTATATTTATTTCTCTCTCTAACTTTCTCTACTTCATGTTTTATCTCATTTATTCATTTTCTCTTACCTTCCCTCACCCCTCCCTTTCTCTCTCTTTCTCTTCTCTCTTTCTCTTTCTTGCTCTTTTCTCTCTCCCTCCATTGCTCTCACTTTCCCAACTCTCTCTCACTCTCAATAGAAGTGTGAGAGGGTTGAAGGTATTTGGCCTCTCTTTCTCTTATATGGCCTCTCTTTCTCTCCTTCTCTAACTCCCCCTCTCTTATTCACTCTCACTTTCTCTTTCTTGTTCAATGTCTCTATTACTCTCTTTACCTCTCTATGCCTCTCTCTCTTACTTTCTCTCTTACCTCACTCTCCACCTCTCTCTCGCTCTTTATTCTCATTCTCACTCTTCTATTTCTTTCACTCTTCTCTTTATCGCTCTCTCTTTCTCCCTTTATCTATCTCCCACTCTCTTTGTTGCTCTTGCTTGCCTACCTCTCTTCACTCTCTCTATCTCAACATGTCTATTTCGAGGTCACATTTTACAACCCTCCCTTATTAACTTTTCTCTCTCCCCCTATCTTCATTCTCTCAATCTAATGAGACATAGCGTATGTGTGGAGTGAGGGATTGGAAGATAGCTCCCTCTCTCTTTCTCAAACTATCTCCCTTCTTTCTTTTATGCTCTTGCTGCCTCTCCCACCTTTCCTCACTCATTGCCTCTTTCTCCCTCTGTCATGGTCCATTTCTTTCTTTTGCTCCCTTTAACTTCGAGATAAAGAGAGAGAAAGAAGTAACAAAAAAAGGTGGGGAGGTTGAAAAGGATAAAGAGACACTGAGAGAGTGTGTGTGTGAGAGAGTGAGAGAGTGTGAGAGAGAAAGAGGGTGAGGGTGAGAGTTTTGAAGGGAGGCTAAAAGTGAGTGAAGGATGGGGAGATAGATAATGACAGGGAGT
The DNA here is from genome assembly GCF_001263595.1 of Phalaenopsis equestris. Classification (NCBI taxonomy): domain Eukaryota; kingdom Viridiplantae; phylum Streptophyta; class Magnoliopsida; order Asparagales; family Orchidaceae; genus Phalaenopsis; species Phalaenopsis equestris. Next base: position 84,643 of record NW_018251360.1, on the reverse strand, counting down.
TACAAGGAGGGAGGGGAAATGAGGGGTGAGGAGGATGAGAGAGATAAAGAAAGAGAGGGAAAGTTAGACAATGAGGAAAGAGAGACAATGGTCCATTTGTTTAATAGAAGTGTGAGAGGGGTGAGGAGGATGAGAGACTTTTTCTCCTTCATGTTCTATCTCATTTGTTCATTTTCTTCCACCCTCCTACTCCCCTCCCTTTCTCTCCCTTTCTCTTCTCTCTTTCTCTTTCTTGCTCTTTTCTCTCTCCCTTTATTCCTCTCACTTTCCCAACTCTCACTCTCTCACTCTCAATAGAAGTGTGAGAGAGTTGAAGGTATATGGCCTCTCTTTCTCTCCCTCTCTAACTTCCCCCTCTCTTGTTCACTCTCACTTTCTCTTTCTTGTTCAATCTCTCTATTACTTTCTTTACCTCACTATCTATTCCTCTCTCTGCACCTCTCTCCCACTCTTTATTCTCATTCTCCCTTCTCTTTCTTTCACTCTTCTCTTTATCACTCCTTTCTTGGTCACATTCTACAACCCTAGCTTATTAACTTTTTTCTCTCTATATATCTTCATTCTCTCAATCCAGCAAGACATAGTGTGTGTGTGGAGTGAGGGATTGGAGGATAGCTACCCCTCTCTTTCTAAAACTATCAACATATTCACCATCTCCTCTCCCTCCTCTCTCTTATGCTCTTGCTGCCTCTCCCACCTTCCCTCACTCATTTCCTCTTTCTCCCTCTTTCTTGACTTAGAGATAAAGAGAGAGGAAGAAGTAAGAAAAAAAGTGGGGAGGTTGAAAAGGATATAGAGACACTGTGAGCATGTGAGAGAGAGAGAGAGAGTGAGAGAGAGAAAGAAGAGGGTGAGGGTGAAAGTTTTGAAGGGAGGCTAAAAGTGAGTGAAGGATGGGGAGATAGATAATGAGAGGGAGTTACAGGGAGGGGAAATGGGGGAGAAGAGGATGAGAGAGAGATAAATTTGAGGGAGAGAGGGAGATAGAGCAAGATGGGGAAGGACCGATAGAACATAAAATATTAAGAGTAAAAAAGAAGAGAGAACAACTGAGAGAGCAAGGGAGACAGAAAGAGAAAAAAAGTGAGAGACTGAACAAAGAGAGTGAAACTGTAAATGAGAAATGATGGTTGAGAGAGAGATAAAGATGAGAAAGAAGCGAGTAAAAGAGTGAGGAGAGGTTAAATGGAGTCAGAGAAGTTAGTGAGTGAGAGAGAGCAAGTGAGGGACTAAGAGAGAGAAAGAGAGGCTTAGAAATAAAGTGAGAGGGAAATAGGTATCGAGCAAGAGAGAGTGGAGGACAGTAAGAGGAATAGAAGACAGATAAAGGGAGACATAGAGAGTGGAGTACAGAGGGAGAGATAGAAAGAGAGAGATAAGGAGATAGAGAGGAGTGTGAGGGAGATATACTGAGAGACAGAGTGACAGAAAGATAAGAGACAAGAAAGACAGAGAGAGCTAGAGAGAGGTAGAGTGTGAAGGAAGAGAGAGAGATAGAGAGTGAGGGGAGAGTGAGAGAGAACAATGGAGAGAGATGGAGAGAGTTAGAGAGAGTGAGATGGAAGAAAAGGAAGGTGGTTAAGATAGAGAGAGGATGAGAATGAGAGAGAGATGAATGGAATGAGAGATGGAGAGAGAGGAGTAAGGGAGAGGGAAGAAGAGAGAGGAGGAGGGATAAAGAGAAGGAGAGAGAGGGATGGAAAGAGGGAGAGAGCGATGAAGGGGTGGAGAGGGAGAGCATGAGGCAGAGAAGTGAAGTAGAAGAAAGATATAGAAAGAAAGAGTGAGGGAGGGAGGGACAGTGAGAGAGTTGTAAATCTAGAGAGAGGAGAGCACAAGAGAGAAAGTGAGAGAGAAAGAGTGAGAGAGATTATAAGGGAGAAATGCTGATATAGAGAGTGGGGTAGAAATAGAGAAGAGGGAGAGAATGAAAGTCTCCCTCTCAAAATCATAATAACTCTCTTATTCCCTCTCTTATCTTTGCTCTGTGTCTCACAAATCTACTTCCTCTTCATCTCTCTCCTGCACACCCTCCCTCTCCACTCTATCGCTCAACCTCTCTCTCAATGTTTCTTACTTGCTCTATATTTATCTCCATATCTCTCTTACACTTATTCTACCTCCCTCCTCACTCTCTCTCTTTCTCTAATGATCTCTTCTTCTCTCATTCTCTCCCTCTTTTTTTCTCTCTCATCTCTCTCTCCCTCACTCTCCTTTATTTCACAACCACTTTATCTACTCTTTCTTTTCTCCCTCTCCTTGGCCTTCTTCATCTCCCGCCCTCCCTCGCTTCTCTCTCCCTCTCCAACTCCCTATCCCTCTATCTCTCATTCTCTATATATATTTCTTATTCTCATTCCCTCCCTCCTTCATTCCCTCACTCCATTCTCTTCATTACACACTCTCTCTCACATACTACCTCCATCACTTGCACACTTGCGTTGCTCTCTCACACTTGACATGTCTCTCCCTTTCCCTCTCAGTCTCTCTTTCTCTCTTTTACTCACTCTCTCTTTCTCTATTGCTCTCTTGTATACCTCTCTCTCCTTACAAATCTCCCACTCTCTCTCTCACTCCCTCTTGCTCTCTCTCTCCTCTCTCACTTTCTTTTGTTCTATCAACCACTCTCTTTACATATCTCCCACTCTCTCTTTCTCGCGCTCTCTCTTTCTCTTTTTCACTCTCTTTCTTTGTCTCTATCTCTCACCCTCTTCCTATCCCTATACCTCGCTCTCTCCCTTTTTAATTTCTTTATTAAACATGCACAGAATCTCTTCCTTCTCCCTCTCTCCCTTCATGTCTCTCTCTGTCCCTCACTCTCTCCTCCCCTTCCTCCTCCCTAAACTCTTTCATCCTCGCACATAATAGAGATAGATAACAAGCAAAAGAAAGAGATTGATAGGAATGGGCAGAGAGAGGCAGAAGAGGAGAGGGAGGGAGGGTGAGTAAAATGGGATAGTGTCTCACTAGCTCTCTCTTTCTGTCTTCCTATCATCACCATTTCCTTCTCTCTATCTCTATCTCTCCTCCCCCTTCTTCCTCTACCTCTTGTCTCACCTCTCTTTCTCTCTCTTCTCTCTTGCTCACCTTTCATACTCAATCATTATTTCTCCTCTCTCATTGTTTCATTTCATTTTTCTCTCCAAATTTTTTTTATGTCCCTCTCACTCTCCCTCATTCTCTCTCTCTTTCCCCTTTCCCTGCCTTCTTCCTTTGCTTTATCTAGAAAGAGAAAGAGAGTTAAATAAAGATAGTGAGAAAGAGAAAGTGAGACACTCTCACGTACTTTCTCTACTCTCTCTCCTTCTCTCTTCTTACTCCATCTTCCTCATGTTTCCCTCTTATCTCATCTCTCTTTCTCTCTCTTCTCTCTTGCTCACCTTTCATACTCAATCATTATTTCTCCTTTCTCTCATTGTTTCATTTCATTTTTCTCTCCAACTTTCTCTTTATGTCCCTCTCACTTTCCCTCATTCTCTCTCTCTTTTCCTTCCCCTGCCTTCTTCTTATGCTTTCTCTAGAAAGAGAATCTTGCACTTTCCTCAACATGTTTCTCTCATTCCATCTCTCTCTTCTCTCTCAACCTCTATATCTTTTACATATTTATTTCTTATTTTTGTTTCTCTTCTTTATATCACTATCATTTTATCTCCCTCATGTTCTCTCTCACTCTTCATTATTCTCTCTCTCTATATCATTATCTCTATCTCTCTTCATCTTAACCTTTATTCCTCCATCTATTTCTCTCTTTATCCCTAACTCTTTCCAAGCCTTCTTTTCACTCTCTCACCTACAATTTCTTTATCTCTCTCTCTCTCTCACACACACTTGCTCTTTTCCTCTCTCCCCCCTCCCACTCTTCTCTTGCTCCCTCACTCATTTTCTCTCTCACCCATACCATAAACCTCTCTAAATCTATCACACTTCACTCTCTTCCTCCGTCTCCTTCTCTCAAAGAGAATGAGTGACAGAGAGAATTAGAAAGAAAGGCAAAGAGTAAGAGAGAGTGAGAGAGGCTAAAGAGGAGGTTATATAAAAGAGAGTGAGTGCGAGAGAGTGAAATATCTCATGCATGTTTGTCTCTTTTATTTCCTCCCGCCCTCACACCCCCTCTCACCTCTCACTTACACTCTCCACCTCAGTCTAGCTCTCTCCCTCTCCAGGGAGAAGGATAGTGAGAGAAAAAATAAAGTAGGAGAGAGGGAGAGAAAGGGAGTGATAATGATGGAGAGGGAGGCCAGAGAGAGCCAAAGCTAGAGAGAGAGAGAGAGAAACTAAGTACTGAAAGAGATGGAGGCATACTCTCCCTATCTCCCTCCCTCCCTCCCTCCAAGCCTCTCTTATATCCTCTTGTTCCTCTCTCTCTCTCTCATTCATTATTTATTTCTCTCTTCCTCTCTCACTCATGCACTTCTTTGTCTCTATATCTCTTTTTCTTTCTCTCTGAGAGATGAAGGGAGGGGGGACTGACAGTCTCTCTCACACTTTCCTCACTCTTTATCTCTCCCTCTAACCTCTCTATTTCTATCTTTACTTATGTCTCTACCTCATTTTCTATTATTATCCTTCTTCTCCCACTCTCTCACTCTTTTTGCATCTCACCCTCCCACTTACTTATTGTTATCCCTTCCCATTTCGTCCCTATATCTCTTTCTCACTCTTTTTGGCTCCCTCTCCAGAAGGAAGAGTGATAGCGAGGGGGGAGAGAACAGATGTAGAGTGGGGGTTATAGAGAGAGGGGTTTGGAAGGAGGGAGAACGAGAAAGAGATAGATGGTTCTTGAGAGAATAGGACGAAAAAAGAGAAGGAGTGTCTATGAAGAGAAAGTGAGTAAGGGAGGGAGGGAGAGAAGGTGAGAGAAGAGTGATAGAGGGTGGACAAGAAAGGGAGGCAGGCTTTCCCTCTCTCTCTCTCTCTCTCTCTCTCTCTCTCTCTCTCTCTCTCTCTCTCTCTCTCTCTCTCTTTACCTCTCTCGCACTCTTCTCCCTCCCTATTTACCCTCCCTCTTCTCTCTATCTCTCTCTCTGTCTCTCTCTCTGCCTTGCTTCTCTCACTCCCTTTATGCTCCCTCTCTTGCCTCTCTTTCTAGCTCCCTTTTTTTCTCACACTTTCACTTCATCTTTCTCTTTCTACTTGTGCCTATAACACATACTCTCCTTACCACTCCATTTAACTCATTCTCTCTCCCTACTACTCATCACTCACATGCACACTATTCTCTCCCTCTTTCAACTCTACTTATCCTCTCCCATCTCTCTCTAAGTCTCTCAATTACTCTCTCTCTCTCTCTCTCTTCTCTTACTATAAATCTATCCCATACTAACTATCTCACATTCTTGCTCTCTGCCCACACTCTCTCACATACACACACTCTCTCTTACTTTCTCTCTCACCCTCCCTCCCTCTTTTCTCTATCTCTCCCCTTCTCTACCTCTCTATTTGCTTTTCCCAAACTCTTTTTCTCTCTCACTTTATGTCTATATCTCTAGCTCTATCTCATTTCTAGCCTCCCACCCATTTTAACTCTCTCACTCTGAATCTCTTTCGTACTCTCTCTCTTCCAATCTCTAACTCTCCCTTCTCTTCTTTTCCAGCTCTTCTTCTCTCATTCTCAGAGCTCCTTCACTCCCTCCCTCCCTCCTTCCTACCCTTCAAAAAGGAGTGGTACAGGGAGTGCGAGAGAGAGTAAGAGAGAAAATGATAGAGAGTGTGTGAGAGAGAAGCATAAAGAACACTCAATTGCTATCTCTCTCATGCTCACTTTCTTGTAATTTCTCATTCTTTTCACTTCTAAGATAAGATAATGAATGATAGAGAAAGAGAATATTGATAGGGAGAGTGAGGGAGTAAGAGAGATAAGATATAGAGAAGATAAGAGATAAGATATAGAGAGAAAGAGAGTGAGGGAGAGAAAGATTGAGAGGTAGAGTGAAGAGAGGGAAAGATAGATAACGAGATAAAGTAAGAGTTTGAGAGTTTGAGAGAGAGAGTGTGTGATTGTGAGGAAGAGAGTGTGTGTGATTGTGAGGAAGAGAGAGAATGGATAGAGAGAGTGTGAGCGAGAGAACGGGATAGAAATATATGTTGAACCTTTGAGAGAGAGATAAAGAGAGAACCAACATAGAGAGTGATATCTCTATTCTCTCTCCTTCTCTAACTTCCCCTTTCTCCCTCTACCTTGCTCTCTATCGCTTTCTCTTTCACACACTCTCTCTATCTCTCTCGCACTCTATCTTTCTCATTCTTTCCGCTCTTTCCGCTCCCTCCCTCCATCCTCCATATCTTTTATGTCTTTCTCTGTCTTTCTCACTACCCCTTAATCTTTTCTTCTCTCACTTTATTCTCTCTCGCTCTCTCTACCTCTCTCACTCAGACTCCTCTATCCATTTATTTATCAACCTAACTCCTCTCTTTATCTCACCTATTTAGATGCTATTCTTTTTTCTCTCTCTATCTTTCTCCCACTATTTTTCTTACTTTCTTCTTATCTCTCACTAGAAAGAGAAAATATCAGAGGAGAAGGATAGAGAGCTAGAGAGAGGTAAAGATAAAAAGAGAAATGGATGAGGATAGAAAGAGTGAGAAACATATTGAGAGAGAGAGAGAAATATCCAAAGTGAGAGAGAGTTAGAATGGGGGAGCGAGAGAGAGGGAGTTGGAAGAAGAGAGGGAGACATGGAAAGTGAGACAAGTTGATCCCCATCTCTCTCTCACTCACTTTTATATCAATTTATCTCTATCATGTGAGAAAGTCAGAGAGAAAAGAAATTGAGAGAGTAAGAAAGATAGATAGTAGTGATGTAGAGTTTGAAAGAGTAAGAGTGGAAGATATATTGAGAGCACGAGAGAGATGTAGAGCTAGAGAGAATGGTAGATGACAAGGGAGAGAGAGTCAAAGAAGGAGAGAGGAAGAGAACGAGTGGGAGGGAGAGAAATCTTAAAGGCGAGGGAGAGGGTGAAAGAGAAAATGAGAACAAAAAGATATTATGATAGAGCGAGATAGAGATGGAATTAGAAAAATATTGGGAGGGATGGAGAGTCTCTCTCTCTTAAGTAGAAAGAGGGTGGGGAGGGCGACACATAGGGAGAGAGAAAAGAGATAGGAGATAGAAGGAGAGAAAGTCTTCCAAAGTGTGAGAGAGATATATAAAGAGAGAGAAAAAGAGAAAGGGTGAGCAAAAGAGGGAAATTGAGAGAGAGAGAGAGTTAAAGTGATGGATTGAAAGAAATAGAGAAAGAAAGAGGGAGGTAGAGAGGTAAAATGTGAGAGGGAGGGAGGGATCAAGAGTAAGTGAGTGTGATAAGATGAGCAATGAAATAGAAGATAATGAGTGAGAGAGAAAAAGCGAGTGACAAAGAGTGAGAGTGTAAGAGAGTGATAAAGAGTGAGAGAGAAAGTGGGTGAGAGAGAATTGTCAGAGAGATAAAGAGAGAATGAGAGAGAAAGAGTAAGAGAAAGAGAGAGAAGTGAGGGAGGGAGAGAGGAGAGACCCTGAGAGAGAATGAGAATGAGGGATAGAGGAGGGAGAGAATTTTCATTCTTTCTTCTCTCTCCCTCTCTCTTCCTTCCCTCGAGAGAGCATCTTTGCACATTCTCTCTCTCTTGCATTCTCAATCATGCTCTCGCCCTCCCTCCTATTCTTAATTATGCTCTCTTTCACTCTCTCACATTCTCTCATCGTTCGTCCCCATCTCTCTTCTTGTTCCTCTCATTCTATCTCTCTATATCTCCTTTCCTCTCTCTTGCTTTCTCTCACTTTCCTCTCTCTTGCTTTCTCTCACTCTCCACTCCTTTCTCGACCTCTCATTTTTGCTTCTCTTTTTCCCTCTACCACTATCGCCTTTTCTTTGTCACTTTCTCTCCCTTTACTGCTCGTACTCTCACTCCCTCACTCTCATTATCTCTCATATTTTTTCTTTCATTCTCTCTCATATTTTTTCTTCTTTATTACTTTCTTAGCCTCTTCTCTCTCTCCCTCCAATTTTTTGCTTTTACCATCACTCTATTATTTGCTCTTTTTAACTTTCACTCCCTCTCTCACTCACTCTCTCCCCTACATGCTATCTCTAATTTGTTCTCTTTCTACTTCTTCTCTTTCTCCCACTCGCCCCTCTCTCTCTCACTCACATTAGAAGGGTGAGAGAGTGGAAAGGATAGCACATATCTCTCTCCCTACCTCTCTATCACTGACTTTTCTCTCTCTCTTTCTCTGTTTTACTATCTCTCTCTCTCTTTCACCTTCTCTCAATCTCTCCTCTCCCTTTCCCTTTCCTTCTCTATCTCCCTATCTCACATTCTTCCTCTTACCTCATTCTCCACGTCTCTTACTCTCTCTAATATTATTATCCTTCTCCATCTCACTTTTCTCTCTATCTCATTCTCCTTCTTTCATTCACTCTCCCACTCTCTCAATCTCTCTCGCTAGCTCATATCTCTCTCACTCTATTTATTTCTCTTGTCTCTCTCTTGGTCACATTCTTCCTCTCTCTACAGTGCTCTCTTACTTACACTCTTCTCTATCCCCCTATTTG
>NW_018251360.1:72334-76068 GCF_001263595.1 Phalaenopsis equestris | reverse complement strand
CCCCTCCCTCTCTATCTCTCCCTCTCCCTCTCTCTCATTTTCTCTCTATTAGTCTCTCGCATAATCCCTTCATGTTTTTTGTTATTCTCTCTCCCACCTCTCTTTATCTTTCCCTCCCCACTATCAATCTCTCTCTACAGCTCATTCTCTCACTCTTCCCTTCTTTTCTCTCTTTCACTTTCCCCTCCCTCCCTCCTGCTATTTTAACCCTTCCACTATTTCAAACCCTCTTTTTCTCTCACTTATTTATAAGTCTCTTTATCTCTTTACCTTTTTCCCTCTCACACACTCTCTCTTGCTCTCTTTCTCCCTCTCCATCCATCCCTCCTCTCCCTTGATATTACAAGATAGAGATGAGAGAGAGAGTGTGGGGTGAGAAAAAAATATTAAGAGGATAGAATGAGTGATAAAGGGAGAAGTAAGAGAGATAGGTTGATAGAGAGAGTGGATGGTAGAGGGAAGGGATAGAGAGAGGATGAGAGAGAGTGTGTAAAAGAAAGTGTGAGGGGGAGGGAGAGAGAGGTGTTTCTCTTCATATCTTCATATCTTGCTCTATTTGTTATTTCTATCACTCTCTCTCTCTCCCTTTCTCATGCTTCCCTTCTCACTCTTCTCTCTCTCTCTCACTTTCCTCACTCTTTATCTCTCCCCTTAACTTTATTTCTATCTTTACGTATGTCTCTCTCTCATTTTCTATTGTTATCCTTCTTCTCTCACTCTCTCACTCTTTTTGCATCCCACCCTCCCACTTATTTATGTTATCCCTTCCCATTTCGTCCCTATATCTCTTTCTCACTCATTTTAGCTCCCTTTTAAAAAGGGAGTGTGATAGCGAGGAGGGAGAGAACAGACGTAGAGTGGGGGTTAGAGAGAGAGGGGTACGGAAGGAGGGAGAGAGGGAGAGAGATAGATGGTTCATGAGAGAATAGGAGGAGAAAATAGAGAGAGTGTTTATGAAGAGAAAGTGAGTAAGATAGGGAGGGAGAGAAAGTGAGAGAGAGGGATAGAGGGTGGAAAAGAAAGGGAGGCAGGCGGGAGGCAAGCTTTCCCTCTCTCTCTCTCTCTCTTATTTTAACTCTCTCTCACTCTCTTCTCCCTCCCTATTTTACCTTCTCTCTACCTCTCCCTCTCCCTCGCTTCTCTCTCTCCATTTATGCTCCCTATCTTGCCTCTCCATCTAGCTCTCCCTTTCTTCTCTCACGCTTTCCCTTCATTTTTCTCTTTCTACTTTTCTCTCTAACAAATCCCCTCCTTACCACTCAATTTTTCTCATTCTCTCTCCCTACTGCTCGTTCCCTCCCTCCCCCTCCCTGCCTCCCTCCCTCACCCCCCCTCCCTCTTGTATTATTAATCTCTTATTTCTCTCTTTTTTGAATCTCATATGTTCACTCTTGCTTTTTGTATTTGTTCTCTACTCTATCTCTCTCTCTCTTGTTCTCTACCTCTCTCTCTCTTTCAATCTCTTGATCTCTCTCACTATCTTTCTCTCTCTTTCTTACTCTTTCTTCTTTATCTCTACTCTTTATCATCCCCTCTCTATCTTTCTCTATCTCTCTATCTTTCAAGCTCTTTCTCTCTCTCTCTCAACCTCTTCCCTCTCTCGCTAGCTCTCATTCTTTATCACTCTTCCTGATGTATCTCCCTTTGCTCTCTCTCTCCTTCCTCTCTCACAGTCTACCTCTCTTATTCTACTTATGTCTCTATCACACATTGTCCTCTCCATTTCTCTCATTCTCTTTCTTCACCCTACTGCTCCCTGTATCCCTTCCTCATTCCATCTCCCACCCTCTCTTTAATTATCTCTTATATTCCCTCTCTACCCCTCACTATTTATATCTATCTCTCCTGCTCTGTCTTGCTTTCTCTCACACTCCATCCCTCCCTCCCTCCCACCTCTCCCTCTCTCTTATATTATCTCTCTTATGTTCTTTATTTCTTGTTGCATCGTTCTATTATCTCTATCTCTCTCACTCACTCTCTTTCTCACTCACTCTCTTGTTCTCTACTCTCTTGTTCTCTATCTCTTGCACTCTTGATCTCTTCATGTCTTCCACAATCTTTCTCTCTTTCTTACTCTCTCTTTCGTAATCTTTTTTATTTATCTATCCTTTCTCTCTCCCCTCTCTATCTCTCAACCCTTATCTCTTTCTCTCAACCTCTTCTCTCTCTTAGTAAATCTCATTCTTGGTCACTCTTCCTCATGTATCACCCTCTAACTCTTGCACTCTCCCTCCTCTCTCACAATCTATCTCTCTCTACCTTCATCATTGTTTAGTTAACTCTAAGGAGAGAGAAAGAGCTAGAGAGAGTGATTGAAGAAGACATAAGTGAGAGAAAATGAGAGGTACACAGAAAGGTGAGATAAAGAGACGGGATAGAGGGAAATGAGTGGGGCATCTCTTTCTCGCTATGTATCTCTCTTGTTTTTTCTCCTACTTCCTTTCTCTCATACTTTTTTTCTCTCCATCTAACTTTGTTTCTATCACACACATACACACACACGCTCTCTTTCTCTCTCTCACTATCTCTCATTCCTAATTCCTTTCTCTCATACTTTTCTCTCTCCATCTATCTTTGTTTTCTCATTCTCATCTTTTTAGCTCTTAATCTCTCTTTTTTTCTCTCTCCCTCTAACTCTAACCCTCAATCTCCCTCTATCTCTCACACTTTCCATCTACTCTCTCTTGATACTACCTCTGCCTACCTCTGGCTACCTCTCTCCATGTTCTTCCTTGTCTCTTTCTATCTATTTATGCCTTCCACTTTATCTTTCTCTCTCTCACCCACACTCCCTCCTCTCTCTCTATGTCTTTCTCTCTCACCTTATCTCTTATTTCATCATAGTTCCCTCTCTTTCTCTCTCTCCCTCTCTACCTATCTACTCTCACTCTCTTTTTCTCTCATCTATTTCTCCATCCTCCTCTAGCTATCTCTTTCTCCCGATCTTGTTCTCTCTCACCCCCTCTTTGTCCCTCCCTATCGCACTTTGTCCCTCGCTCTTCCCTCTCACATTCTCTCTCACAATCTTACTCACTCTTCCTCTTCTCTCACCCTCTTGCCCTCTCTTTTTATCACATGCTCTCTCACTCTCGCTATCTATTACCCTCCATCTTCTTCAAGCACTCCATCACTTTCTGCACTTACTAGCTCTCCCACATTCTTGTTTCCTCTCTTTCTTCCTCTAACCCCCTTTCACACACTTCTTTGTCACTCTATACTTACACTCTTTTCTCTTGATCACTATGTCTCTATCTTTATCACTAGCACTGTCCTAATCCCTTTCTCTATCTATCATTTCTTCCTCTTTTCCTTCTCTTTCTATAGCTCTTTATCTCCCTATCTCTTTCTCCCTCCCTTCCCATCCCTCCCTTCTCCTTTCTCTCTCTCTCTTCTCTTTATTACTCTCTCTATCTCTCTCCATCCACCTTTCTCATTATTTCTATCATTCTCTTTGATTCCCCCTTTACTCGCACTACCACCATCCTTCCCTCTCTCTCTTGAGGATCTCCTTCCACGTCTCTATTCTCTCTTTCTCTCTTTAACTCCTATATCTTTCTCCCGATCCCTTTATCTCACATGTTCCTTCCCTCTTTCTCCTCCTCTATCTTTCCTCTTACATCCTCAATCTCTTTAAGAGAGAAAGAATATAGGGAGATAGAGAGTTAGGGAGGGAGGAAGTGTGAGGGAGGGAGACAGAGAGAGAATGTGATAGAGGTAAAAAGTGAAAAGAGAGT
>NW_018251360.1:68224-72282 GCF_001263595.1 Phalaenopsis equestris | reverse complement strand
AGCATGAGAGAGAAAGTGAGATAGAGGAATGATAGATAAAGATAGACAAAGTGAGGGAGAGAGCGAGAGAGTAGAGAGATTAAGAAAGAGGAGAGCAAAAAAGATGAAGAGTGATGTGGAAGGGAGGGTTAATAATTGAGGGAGGGAGGGAGTGAGGGTGGGAAGGTGCATGAGTGAAAAGAGGAGTGAAAAAGAGGGAGGGATAGTTTGAGAGAACGTTGATACTTTATCTTCTCTCGCTCTCTCACTCCTTACGCACTTCCTATCTCTCCCTTCTCTCACTCTCATTCTTTCTCTCTTGCTCTTTTTCCTCTATCACTTTCTCTTACTTTCTTGCTCTCTATAGGTTCCTCTATCTCTCTTTCCCTCTCTCCTTTCCCTCTCTCTATCATCACTGGCATTTTCTCTTTCTCATTATCTCTCTCTTACACTCTCTTCCACTTCCTGCCACTCACTATCCCTTTCCCTATCTTTATTGCCATTTCTCCTCCCTATCCCTCATATTTCTGTCATATTCTTTCAATTTTCCTTCTTTCTCTTCTTTCTCTCACTCTTTTCTCTCCATCCCTTTCTTTCCCTCTTTACTTGCTTATTTCCCTCTATTTCTCTCTCCCTCTTGTTCTGTCCCCATCTTTATTGCACTTTTACTCATACCATCAAGCTCTCTCTCACTTCATCGCTCACACTCTCTCTTCCTCTACTCCCATCTCTTTATCTCTCTCTCTCACTCACCTCTCTCCTCGTATTTTTTTCTTGCTTCTGACTCATCTTTCTATCTCTATCATTGTTCTCTTTCATTGAGAGAGACAGAGTGCCTGATTACATTTTTATATAATTATTGTATATTTGACTCCATGCAGCCATTCTATTTTCTATGAGTTCCAGCATCAATAAGTATTCTATTTATTGATATTCTTATGTTATGGTATGAATAAACCATATCAAAAATAGAGAGATAAAGATGAACGAGAGAGAGAGAGAGAGAGAGAGAGAGAAAAGATAGATAATAAAGGAAAAAGAGGGGAGAGAAAGAGAAGAGCAAGAGAAAGAGCAATAAAGAGAAGGAGAGAATGTGCGAGATATAATTGAGAGAGAGAGAGAGCAAGAAAGAGAAAATGAGAAGAGAGAGGAAGAGGGAACAAGTGTGTGTGATGTGTGTGAGTGAGAGAGAGGCAAGAGTGAGCGAGTGAAAGAGATAAGTAGAGAATAAAAGAGGGATAATGAGAATGAGAAGGAGATAGAGGAGCAGAAAGCAAGTGTGTGTTTGTGTGAAAGAGAAGGGGGAGATACGAAGAGAGAGGGGAAAGAGAGAAAAAGGGTGGGAAAGATGTATAGAGAAATCATGAGAGAGAGTGTGTGTGAGTGTGGAAGGATAGAGCATGTGTGAGAGTGAGAGTGAGAGTGAGAGTGAGATGGAGAGGCAGGGGGAAGAGGGATGAAAAGTAGAAAAAGAGAGATAAATAAATAGAGTGAGAGAGGAGAGAGAGGATATGAAAGTAGGAAGTGTAGAGAGAAAAGGTTGAAGGTATAAGAGAGAGGGAGGGAGGGTGAGAGAGATGTGGGGATAGAGAGAGCAGGGAGAGCGAAGAAAAGATAGAGCTTGAGATTAGATAGGGAGAAGAAATGTGAGAGGGAGGGAGAGAGAGGGAAGGATGGATAGGGAGTGGGAGAGAGACTTAATGAGTGTGAGAGGGAGAGAGAGAGTGTGAGAGAAGCGAGGTAAGAAGTGACAATGAGTGCAGGACCAAGAGAGAGAAATGGATAGAGGGAGAGAGTATAAGAATGAAAGTGAGAGAGACAGTTAGCATGGGAAACTGAATGAAGGGAGAGAACAAGAGAGCGAGAGACTGAGAGAGAGAGAAGAGAGAGCGAGAAGTGAGGGGGGAGAGGGAGAGGTAGTAATTGAGTGAGGGTAGGTGGTAGTGAGAAAATGAGAAAAGAGAGAGGAGATAAAGAGAAGTAGTTAGATAGAGAGAGTGGAAGATTGAGCATTGTTGTTGTTTTCTATGCACTTTTTTTTTCTTTATTATCCATCTCTCACTCTGTCTTATATCCCTAATTTTTCCTTGCACTTTCTTGCACCTTGCACTTTTTCCCATATTTCTCTCTCTCTCTCAATCTCTCTCTCTCACTCTCTCTTTATCACTCTCTCTTTCTCCTTTTATCTATCTCTTACTCTTTGTTGCTCTTACTTGCCCACCTCTCTTCATTCTCTCTATCTCAACATGTCTCCTTCTTGGTCATTTCTTGGTCACATTCTGGTCACATTCTACAACCCTTCCTTATTAACTTTTTTCTCTCTCCCTATCCTCATTCTCTCAATCCAGCTAGACATAGGGTGTGTGTGGAGTGAGGGATTAGAAGATAGCTCCCTCTCTCTTTCTCAAACTATTAACCTATTCACCATTTCCTCTCTCTTCTCTCTCTTATGCTTTTGCTGCCTCTCCCACCTTCCCTCACTCATTTCCTCTTTCTCCCCCTGCTTGATCCATTACTTTCTTTTGCTCCCTTGAAATTAGAGATAAAGAGAGAGAAAGAAGTAAGAAAGAAACTGAGAGGTTGAAAAGGTTATAGAGACACTGCGAGTGTGAGAGAGAGAAAGAGGGCGAGGGTGAGAGTTTTGAACGGAGGCTAAAAGTGAGTGAAGGACGGGGAGAGAGATAATGAGAGGGACTTATAGGGATGGAGAGAAAATGAGGGGAGAAGAGGATGAGAGAGAGATAAAGAAAGAGAAGGAAAGAGAGACAATGAGGGAGGTGAGAGAGGAAAAGAGTGTTAGAGAGGGTAGGGTAGGGAGAGATAAATTTGAGAGAGAGAGGGAGATAGAGCAAGATGAAGAAAGACAAATAGAACATAAAAGATTAAGAATGAAAGAGAAGAGGGAACAATTGAGAGAGTAAGAGAGACTGAAAGAGAAAAAAAGTGAGAGACTGAACAAAGAGAGCGAGCCTGTAAGTGAGAAAGGATGGTTGAGAGAGAGATAAAGATGAGAGAGAAGCGAGTAAAAGAGTGAAGAGAGGTTAAATGGAATCAGAGAAGTTAGTGAGCGAGAGAGAGCGAGTGAGGGACTAAGAGAGAGAGAGAAAGGGTTAGAAATAAAGTGAGAAAGGGAAATAGGTATCGAGCAAGAGAGAGTGGAGGATAGTAAGAGGAACAAAAGATAAATAAAGGGAGACATAGAGAGTGAAGTAGAAAGGGAAAGATAGAGTAAGATAGAGAGAAAGAGAGAGATAGGAAGATAGAGAGGAGTGTGAGGGAGAAACAATGAGAGAGATAGTGTGTGAGAGATAGAGAGAGATAAGAGAAAAGAAGAATAGAGAGAGCTATAGAGAGGTAGAGAGTGAAGGAAGAGAGAGAGAGATAGAGAGTGAGGGGAGAGTGGGGGAGAAGAATGGAGAGAGAGAACAATGGAGAGAGATGGAGAGAGTTAGAGAGAGTGAGATAGAAGACAAGGAAGGTGGTTGAGATAGAGAGAGGATGAGAAGGAGGGGATGGATGGAATGAGAGATTGAGAGAAAGGAGGAAGGGAGAGGGAAGGGGAGAGAGGAGGAGGGATAAAGAGAAAGAGAGAGAGGGATGGAAAGAGGGAGAGAGAGCGATGAAGGGGGTGGAGAGGGAGAGCATGAGGTAGAGAAGTGAAGTAGAAGAGAGATATAGAAAGAAAGAGTGAGGGAGGGAGAGAGTGTGAGAGAGATGCAAAGCTAGAGAGAGGAGAGCACAAGAGAGAAAGAGAGAGATTACAAGGGAGAAATGCTGATATAGAGAGTGGGTAAGACAGAGAATAAGAGAGGTAAGGGAGGAGGAGAGATAAAGTGGGAGAAAAAAATGACAGTAACAGTAAGAAAATAATTTGTTAAAGAGAGAAAGTGGGAGAAGAGAGAGATTGAAAGAGAGTGTGTGAGAGTGTTTGGGGGGGAGAGAGTTAGAGCACATGAGAGAGAGAATGAGAGAGTTAGAGTGGGAGAGGGAGAATGAGAGAAATAAAGAGGGAGAGAGGGGGATAATCTCTCTGTCAATGTTTCTTACTCTCTCTTATCTTTTCTCAGTGTCTCACACAT
>NW_018251360.1:65546-68150 GCF_001263595.1 Phalaenopsis equestris | reverse complement strand
TATGTTTATCTCCATATCTCTCTTACACTTATTCTACCTCCCTCCTCACTCTCTCTCTTTCTCTTATGTTCTCTCCTTCTCTCATTCTATCTATCTCTTTTTTTCTCTCTCTAACCTCTCTCTCTCTCTATTACTCTCCTCTCTCTTTAGATCACAACCACTTTATCTACTCATTCTTTTCTCCCTCTCCTTGGTCTTCTTTATCTCCTGCCCTTCCTCACTTCTCTCTCCCTCTTCAACTCCCTATCCCTCTACCTCTCATTCTCTCTATCACTTTCTTATTCTCATTCCCTCCCTCCATTTCGTCACTACATTCTCTTCATCACACACTCTCTCTCACATACTACCTCCATCACTTGTACACTTGCGTTGCTCTCTCACACTTGATATATATCTCCCTTTCCCTCTCTCTCTCTCTTTCTCTTTTTTACTCACCTCTCTCTTTCTCTCTTGCTCTCTTGTTAAACCGCTTTATCTCTCTCTCTCCCACTCTCTCTTTCTCTCTTTCACTACCTCTTTCTTTGTCTCTATCTCTCACCCTCTTCTTATCCTTATCCTCACTCTCTCCCATTCTAATCTCTTTATCACACACACACACACAATCTCTTCTTTCTCCCTCTCTCCCTTGATGTCCTTCTCTATCCCTCACTCTCTCTCCTCCCCCTTCCTCCTTTCTCTAAACTCTTTCATCCTCACACATAATAGAGATAGATAATGAACAAAAGAAAGAGAAGGATAGGAATGAGCAGAGAGAGGCAGAAGAGGAGAGAGGGAGGGCAACAAGAAGTGACGAGAGGATCATAGATAGACTGAGGGGAAGAGAGCAGGAGTGAGGGATAGAAAGAGAGGGAGGCTAAGTAAAATGGGACAGTGTCTCAGTACCTATCTCTCTCTTCCTATCATCATCATTTCCTTTTCTCTATCTCTGCCTCACTCACCTCTTCTCGCTCACGCTATCTCTTTCTCACTCTCATTCTTTTTCTCTCTTATTCTATCTCCTTCCCTCTCCCTTCCCTCTCACCTTCTCTTGTCTCACCTCTCTTTCTCTCTCTTCTTTCTTGCTCACCTTTCTTAATCATTATTTCTCCACTGTATTGCTCTTCACTTGCTTACCCTCTAGATTTTTATCCTTCTCTTCCTACATTTCTATTTATCCTTCTCTCTCTCTCTATCCCACTATCTACTGCACTTTTCTCTCTTCCACCCTACCTTCTTACCCCTCCTCCCTCTCTTCTTTCATCATTTCCTCTCCACCCTATCTCTTGCTTTCTCTCTCTCTCACTCTTTGCTTCACTCTCAAAATCTCACTTTCCTCTCTCACCCTCTCTCTTTCACACACACAAGCACTCTCTATCGATCTATCTAGAGAGAGAGAGGAAAAGAAAATGAGAGAGGGACAATGAGAGAGGAGAGAGGTAAAAATGAGAAGAGTTTCAGAGAGATAGGGGATAAATAAAAAGAGTGATTGAGAGAAAACAAATGCTAATAGTGAGTGAGATAGGGTCACTTTCTATTTCTTTCACTGTGTCTCTCATTATCTCTATCTCACACACACTCTCTCATTGTTTCATTTCATTTTTCTCTCCAACTTTCTCTTTATGTCCCTCTCACTCTCTCTCATTCTCTCTCTCTTTCCCCTTCCCCTGCCTTCTTCCTAAGGAGAGAGTTAAAGAGAAACAGAAAGAGAGAG
Source organism: Phalaenopsis equestris (assembly GCF_001263595.1). Lineage (NCBI taxonomy): Eukaryota > Viridiplantae > Streptophyta > Magnoliopsida > Asparagales > Orchidaceae > Phalaenopsis > Phalaenopsis equestris. The sequence continues at coordinate 66,460 of NW_018251360.1, read as the reverse complement.
TTAAAGAGAGATAACGAGAAAGAGAGGTCAGCCACTCTCACATACTTTCTCTACTCTCCTCTTACTCATCTTCCTCATGTTTCCCTCATTCTACCTCTCTCTTTCTCTCTCAATCTCTCTTTTTCCTATTTATATCTTGTTCTTTCTAACTTCTTTATATCTCCATTTCTCCATCTCCCTCATTTTCTCTCTCTCTTAATCTATCTCACTCTCTCGCCCTCCTTATTTCTCTATCTCTTCATCCCTCACTCTTTCGAAGCCTTCCTTTCACTCCCTCACCTCCAATTTCTTTATCTCTCTCTCTCTCTCTCTCACTTGCTCTTTTCCTCTTTCTCCCTCTCCCACTCTTCTCTTACTCCCTCACTCATTCTCTCTCTCACCCATACCATAAACCTCCCTAACTCTCTCACACTTCACTCTCTTCCTCCATCTCCCTGTCTCAAAGAGAATGAGTAAGAGAGAGAGTTAGAGAGAGGCAAAGAGTAAGAGAGGGTGAGAGAGGATAAAGAGGAGGTTATATAAGAGAGAGCGAGAGCGAGAGAGTTAAATCTTTCATGCATGTCTCTCTCTTTTATTCCCTCCTTCCCTCACACCCCCTCTCACCGCTAGCTTGCACTCTCTGCTTCAGTCTAGCTCTCTCCCTCTCCATCTTTTCTCTTTCTCTTTCTCTTTCCCTCATTCTCTTTTTCTCTTCCTCTCCCTCTCCGACCATCCCTTCTCTATTTGACTTTCTCTGCTTCATAACTTCATTTTTACTTTCCCTCTCTATCTCTTTTCTCCTAAATCCTCCTCTCTCTCTTTCATGATTTAGAGAGGGATGTACAAGAGGGAGAGGGAGAGACAAAGAGAGCATGTGGGTGATAGTCCCTCTCTCCTTCTCTCTTGTGCTATCAACCTGTACTTTCTCTTTTTCT
>NW_018251360.1:59302-65419 GCF_001263595.1 Phalaenopsis equestris | reverse complement strand
TTTTTCTCAACCTCTCTTTTTCTCAACCACCCTCCTCATTCTCCTACCCTATCTCTCCTTCCTTCCAAGAAAAATAGAAAGACTAGTGAGACAATGAGAAAGAAAGGGAAGAGTAGATGAGTAGAGCGAGAGAAAGAGTAATACAAGGAGGAAGAGAAAATACGAGACAAAGAGATAGAGAGAAAAAATAAAAGGTTGGAGAAGAGAGAGGGAGAAAAGAGAGAGAGAGAGAACTCACTTTCTCTAAAGTGGGAGAGAGCAAGAGAGATTTGAGTGAGAAAATATAGGGTGACAGGGAGTGAGGGATTTAGAGAGAGATTGATGATGTGAGAGAGGTTAGAAGTACGAGAGAAGCTATAAACTTGGTAAGGGGACAGTTAGGTTGATGGTGGGAAGAAAGAGAGAGAGGGTAGAGTAAGAGCTAGAGAGATGGAAGAGTGAGAGAAGCGAGCAAGAGAAGGAGAGAGGGAGTGACAAAGTGTTAGATAGAAAGAGTTAGACAGAGATTTGGAGAGAAGTGAAAACTTGAGAGATAGGGAGACTAGGAGTAAAAAATATAGTAGGAAAGAGAGTGATAGATTGAGTAAGAAGAGAGAGAAAAAATAAGGTGAGAGTGAAAGTTTGAGAGAGTGTGTAAGAGATAGTGAGAAGGGATAAGATAGAGAGAATATTGATAGAAGAGAGCATGATAGAGACACTGAAATGGAGGTTAATAGTTTGGAAGAGAGAAAATGATAATGAACTCCCTTTTTCCCACACACTCTCTCTAAGTATTTCTCTCTTTTTCACTCTCTCTTTATCACTCTCTTTATTTTCTTAGTTTGGTAGAGAGGTACCAAGAGGGAGGGATAAATATATAAAGAGATAGAGAAAGAGAGAGAAATTGAGAGAGAATATAAGAGAGAGAAAGAGAGCATAATAGAGTGAAGTGAAGGATGGTGAGAGTTAGAGAGAAGAGAAAGTGAGAGAAGAGAAAGTGAGAGAGAAGGGAGGAGGTAAATGGGAGAGAGAGAAATAGGGATGGAGAGAGAGGATAAAGAGAGAGTGGGAAAGTTAGCATGGTAGATTTATAGAGAGAGGATGTTAGTCTTACAGTGGGAGAGAAAGAAAGTTAAGAAGACAGAGTGTGTGTGAGAGAGTTATAAAGATGGTGGGAGAGGACAACAAGTGGAGAAAGAGGGAGAGGAGAGTGAGAGAGAGAGAGAGTTCTCCTTTTTATCTCTATCTCTCTCCCACTCTAATAAGAGTGTGATAGTGTTAGAGGAAAGATGGAGAGAGAGAGAGATGAAGATAGAGATAGGGAGGAAGAAAGAAGAAAGAGAGTTAAAGAGGGGAGTAAGAGAGGGAGCCTTATTTTCTTGTCTCGTCTTTCTCTCTCTTTATATCTGGCGATGGAATAACAGAGAGCTAAAGAAAGATAGAGGGAGAGAAGGAGAGGGAGATAGTGATAGATAGATGTGGAGAGAGAAGAGGAAGCGATGAGAGAGATAGGGAGGTATGGAGGGTGATAAATAGAACTAGAGCGGGACTCGCTTTCTTTCTCATACACACTCACTCTTTCTCTAGCTTTCTTTATTCACTCTTCTCCCTCTTTAGCACTCTCTCTCTTCATAACTATTGCTACCCCTCTCTCTCTCCTCCACTCTATAACTTTCCATCCCACCCACTTGAAAATGTAAGAAAGAGGGAGAGAGAGAGAAAGATAGAAAAGAGAATTAAAGATCTGCTCACTCTTCTCAAAAGCAGGTGAGCAAGAGTGAACAAGTGATAGAGAGAGTTGACGTACAGTTGAAGGATGAGAGAGGTTGATGGTATGAGAAAGAGAGAGGGAGAAGAGAAGAGAGATGGGGGATAGGGAGGGAGAAAGAGATAGAGAGAAAGTGTAAAAGAGAGCTAAAGAGACTGTAAGAAATAGTAAGCAGAGAGAGTGGTTGGAAGAAAGAGTGAAAGAGTGATAGAGGAGAGCTACAGAGAGTGATAGATAGTGAGACAAAGAAAAAGAGAGAGAGGGAGGCAAAGAGATATGGTGTGAGATAGAGAAAGGTTGTGAGCAAGAGCAATAAGATTGAGATAGAGATCAATGGAAAGAGAAAGAGGGAAGTGAAAGTGAGAAAAAGGGGAGCCAGACTAAGAGATGGGAAACAAGAAACAAAGTAAATGAGAACATTTTGGGACAGATATAATGAGAAAAGAGAGCGACAAAGAACAAGAGAGAGAGAGAGAACATTAGGGGGATAGATTAATAGAGAGAGAAAGAGAGGTAAAAAAAGAAGAGATAGAGAGAAAGGGAGATAGATGGAGGGAGGGAGAGATGGAGAACAAGATAAAAGAGAGAAATATAGAGAGTGAAAGAGGAGATGATGAAGAATAGTGCTAGAATGAGAGAGACAGAGATACTAGGATCAATGTGAGTGAGAGAGACAAGGGAGAGAGAACTAGAGATATCATGATAGAGAAGATTGTTAGAGAGAGTGAGTGAGAGAAGGTGGGGTAAAGAGTGTTGACTCTGTGTGTGAGAGAAAGTAAGTGAGTGAGAGTGGGATAAAGATGGAGATGGATAGCTAGAGAGAGCAAAAGAGAAAGTGTGAGAGATGTGTAAGGAAAGAGATGTAGACATGCTCTTTATATCTCGCTCTACTCTCCCGCCCTCTCTTCTCTCCTTTACTTTCTCTCTCTCATTCTATATTTCTCTATCTCCCTCTCTTAGGCAGTCACTCTCTCTTTGTCTTTATTTCTCTCTTTCTCGCTCTTTGAGGGGGGGAGGGAGGGAGGGCGTAAAGGAGAGAGAGTGAGAGAGATAGATAGTGAGAAATAAAATAGAGAAAGATTGAGAAAGAGGGATAAGGGACTCTAAATCTCTCACACTCTCTTCTATAATCTCTCACTGTCTTTTCTCTTTCTATCTCTCTTATCCCTGTCTCTCTTCTCTCAACTTCTCTTCTTTATCTCTCTAATGATGAATTGAGAGAGAGACTGTGAAAGAAAAATGGAGACAAGAGAGGAAGGGAGAGATAGGGAGAGATAAAGAGATAGAGATAGTGAGAGAGAATGCGAGGAGAGAGAAAAAAAATAGAGAGGGAGAGGGAGAGGGATAGTGAGAGAAAAAAGTAAGAAGGAGAGAGGGAGAGAAAGCGAGGAATTGATAAAGATGGAGAGGGAGAGCCAGAGAGAGCCAAAGATAAAGAAAGAGAAATAAACCAGGAAAGAGATAGATGCATACTCTCCGTATCTCCCTCCTTCCTTCCAACCCTCTCTTATATTCTCTTCGTCCTCTCTCTCATTCTTTATTTCTCTCTTCCTCTCTCACTCATGCACTTCTTTGTGTTTATATCTCTCTTCTTGCTCTCTGAGAGATGGAGGGAGGGGGGACTGAGGGGAAAGAGAGCGAGAGATGGAGAACAAGAGAAGGAAAATAGGGGAAGATCATGCATGAGAGATAAGAAAGTAAATGCTTGGAATAGAGAGAGAGAACACATGAGAAGGTTATAGAAGGAGAGAATTAAAGTCATAGGGAAGGAGAGAGGAGAGAGATAAAGTAAGCTTCTCTCTCCCTTTTTATCTCTTTCCTTATTACTCTCTCTCACTCTATCTCTCTATCTCTCTATCTCTCATTTCTCACATCTCTCTCCTCTTTCTCCCACTCTAACTCTCTCACTTACGTCTGTAATTTCTCATTCTCTCTCCTCTTTTCTACCTGTCCTATCACTTTCTTCCCTCACCCTCTCTTCTTTATCTTTCTATTGATGGAGAGAAAGAGTGCGAAAGAAAAAAAGAAAGAGTGCGAAAGAAAAATGGAGAAAGGAGAGGAAGGGAGAGAGATAGTGATGAAGAGAGAGCAAGAGAGAAAAGAGAAGAGAGAAGATGCCCTCACTCTCTCCATCCCATTTCGTCCCTATATCTCTTTCTCACTCTTTTTAGCTCCCTCTCCAAAAGAGAGAGTTATAGCGATGGGGGGAGAGAACATATGTAGAGTGGGGGTTAGAGAGAGGGGGTTGGAAGGAGGGAGAGAGGGAGAGAGATAGATGGTTCATGAGAGAATAGGTTTCTAGAGAATAGGTGGAGAAAAATAAAGAGAGTGTCTATGAACAAAAAATGAGTAAGGGACGGTAGTAAGGGAGGGAGGGAGAGATGGTGAGAGTGGAGTGATAGAGGGAGGAAAAGAAAGGGAGGTAGGCTTTCCCTCTCTCTCTCTCTTATTTTACCACTCTCTCACTCTTGTCTCCCTCCCTATTTTACCTTCTCTCTACCTCTCTCTCCCCCTTGCTTCTCTCACTCCATTTATGCTCCCTATCTTGCCTCTCCCTCTAGCTCTTCCTTTCTTCTCTCACACTTTATCTCTTATATTCCCTTTCTACCTATCACTATCTATATCTATATCTCTCATATTTCTGCCTCCCTCCCACCTCTCCCTCTCTCTTGTATTATCTATCTCTTATGTTCTCTCTTTCTTGTTGTATCGTTTTATTCTCTCTGTCCCTCTCACTCACTCTCTTGTTCTCTATCTCTCCCTCTCTTGATCTCTTCATCTCTTCCACTATCTTTCTCTCTTGCTTGCTCTCTCTTTCGTATTCTTTTTTCTTTATCTATCCTTTCTCTCTCCCCCTCTCTATCTCTCAACCTTTATCTCTATCTCTCAACCTCTTCTCTCTCTTAGTAACTCTCATTTTTGGTCACTCTCCTTTAAGTATCACCCTCTAACTCTTGCACTCTCCCTCCTCTCTCACAATCTGTCTCTCTATACCTTGATCAGTTTTTAGTTAACTGTCAAGAGAGAGAGAGAGAGGGCTAGAGAGAAAGATTGAAGAATACATAAGTGAGAGAAAATGAGAGGTACACAGAAAGGTGAGATAAAGAGACGGGACAAAGGGAAATGAGTGGGGCATCTCTTTCTCGCTATGTAAGAAAGAGTAGAGGGAGAAGTTAGAGGGAGAAGATAAGAGAGATGGGGGATAGGGAGGGAGAAAGAGATAGAGAGAAAGTGTAAAAGAGAGCTAAAGAGACTGTAAGAAATAGTAAGCAGAGAGAGTGGTTGGAAGAAAGAGTGAAAGAGTGATAGAGGAGAGCTACAGAGAGTGATAGATAGTGAGACAAAGAAAAAGAGAGAGAGGGAGGCAAAGAGATATGGTGTGAGATAGAGAAAGGTTGTGAGCAAGAGCAATAAGATTGAGATAGAGATTGATGGAAAGAGAAACAGGGAAGTGAAAGAGAGAAAAAGGGGAACCAGACTAAGAGATGGGAAAGAGGAAACAAAGTAAAGGAGAACATTTTGCGACAGATATAATGAGAAAAGAGAGCGACAAAGAACAAGAAAGAGAGAGAGAGAGATAGAGAGAAAGAGACAAAAGAGGGTAGAGAGATTGTGCATGTGTGAGAGATAGAGAAAAGAATTGAAAGAGCGTGAGGGAGAGAAAGAGTGATTGATAAAGGGAGAGAGTGAGAGAGATAAGAGAGAGGGAGTAAGTAAGGGATCACAAGATAGGAATTTTTATAGAGTGAGAGAAAGAACGTCCCTCTCTGCTCTCTCTCTTTCTTCTCACACTATCTCTACTTTTGCTTTTCTTTCTTGCTCTCACTCTTTCTCCCTCTCCCTCCCTCTCTACTTACGTCTCTCTTGCTTTCTATCACACCCTCTCACTCTCTTCTTCACTCTCTCTTTCTCATCTCCCGTTCTCTTTCTTGCTCTTTTCTCTCTCCCTACAATGCTCTCACTTTCCAAACTCTCTCACTCTCAATAGAAGTGTGAGAGAGTTGAAGGTATATGGCCTCACTTTCCAAACTCTCTCACTCTCACTCTCTTTCCTGTTCAATCTCTCTATTACTCTCTTTACCTCTCTATCTATCCCTCTCTCTCTTAATTTCTCTCTTACCTCACTCTCCACCTCTCTCTCGCTCTTTATTCTCATTCTCTCTCTTCTCTTTCTTTCACTCTTCTCTTTATCGCTCTCTCTTTCTTCCTTTATCTATCTCCCAGTCTCTCTATTGCTCTTGCTTGCACACCTCTCTTCACTCTCTCTATTTCAACATGTCTATTTCTAGGTAACATTTTACGACCCTCCCTTATTACTTTTTTTCTCTCTCCCTATCTTCATTCTCTCAATCCAATGAGACATAGTATAT
>NW_018251360.1:57687-58996 GCF_001263595.1 Phalaenopsis equestris | reverse complement strand
AGATAGATAATGAGAGGGAGTTACAAGGAGGGAGGGGAAATGAGGGGTGAGGAGGATGAAAGAGATAAAGAAAGAGAGGGAAAGTGAGACAATGTGGAAAGAGAGACAATTTTCCATTACTCTCTCACTTTTCTGCTTCATATTCTATCTCATTTGTTCATTTTCTCCCACCCTCCCACTCCCCACCCTTTCTCTCTCTTTCTCTTTCTTGCTCTTTTCTCTCTCCCTTTATTGCTCACTTTTCCAACTCTCTCACTCTAAATAGAAATGTGTAGTTGAAGGTATATGGCCTCTCTTTCTCTCCCTCTCTAACTTCCCCCTCTATTGTTCACTCTCACTTTCTCTTTCTTGTTCAATCCCTCTCTGCCTCTCTTACCTCACTCTCCACCTCTCTCCCACTCAATATTCTCATACTCTCTCTTCTCTTTCTTTCACTCTTCTCTTTATCAATCTCTCTTTCTCACTTTATCTATCTCTGACTCTCTCAGTTGCTCTTGCTTGCCCACCTTTCTACATTCTCTCTATCTCAAAATGTCTCTTTCTCGGTCACATTCTACAACCCAAGCTTATTAAGTTTTTTCTCTCTCCCTATCTTCATTCTTTCAATCCAGTGAAACATAGCGTGTGTGTGTGGAGTGAGGGATTGGAAGATAGCTCCCTCTCTCTTACTAAAAGTATCAATCTCTTCGCCATCTCTTCTCCCTCCTCTCTCTTATGCTCTTGCTGCCTCTCCCACCTTCTCTCACTCATTTTCTCTTTCTCCCTATGTCTTGACTTAGAGATAAAGAGAGTGATAGCGAGGGGGGAGAGAACAGATTTAGAGTGGGGGTCAGAGATAGGGGGTTGGAAGGAGGGAGAGAGGGAGTAAGATGGTTCATGAGAGAATAGGAGGAAAAAATAGAGAGATTGTCTATGAAGAGAAAGTGAGTAAGGCAAGGAGGGAGAAAAGGTGAGATTAGAGTGATAGAGGGTGGATAAGAAAGGGAGGCAGGCTTCCCCTCTCTCTCTCTCTCTTGTCTTACCTCTCTCGCACTCTCTTCACCCTCCTTATTTTACCTTCTCTCTCTCTCTCTCTCCCTTGCTTCTTTCACTCCCTTTATGCTCCCTCTCTTGCCTTTCCCTCTAGCTCTCCCTTTCTTCTCTCGCACTTTCCCTTCATATTTCTCTTTCTACTTGTCCCTATAACACATACTCTCCTTACCACTCCATTTTTCTCATTCTCTCTCCCTACTACTCGTTCTCTCCCTCCCTCATTCCATCTCTCACCCTCCCTCATTCCCTCTCTCACCCTCCCTCCCTCCCTCCCTCC
>NW_018251360.1:54591-57363 GCF_001263595.1 Phalaenopsis equestris | reverse complement strand
GCTCTATCTCTCTCTTAGCGTCCCTCCCATTTTCAACCTCTCTCACTCTAAATCTCTTTTATACTCTCTCTCTTACAATCTCTCACTCTCCTTTCTCTTCCTTTCCAGCTCTTTTTCTCTCATACCCTTTCTCAGAGCTTCTTCACTCCCTCCCTCCCTCCTACCCTTCAAAAAGAGGAAGTGGGAGAGGGAGTGAGAGAGACAATGATAGAGTGTATGTGAGATAGAAGCACAAAGAGCTCTCACCCGCTATCTCTCTTGTGCTCTCCTTCTTGTAATTTCTCATTCTCTTCATTTCTCAGATAAGATAATGAATGATGGAGAAAGAGAATATTGATAGGGAGAGTGGGGGAGTAAGAGAGATAAGATATAGAGAGAAAGAGAGAGTGAGGGAGAGAGAGATTGAGAGGTAGAGTGAAGAGAGGGAAAGATAGATAAAGAGATAGAGTAAAAGTTTGAGAGAGTGTGTGTGATTGTGAGGAAGAGAGAGAATGGATAGAGAGAGTGTGAGCAAGAGAACTGGATATAAATATATGTTGAACGTTTGAGAGAGAGATAAAGAGAGAATCATTATAGAGAGTGATATCTCTATTCTCTCTCCCTCTCTATGTCTCTCTCTTTCGCACACTCTCTCTATCTCTCTCGCACTATTTTTCTCCTTCTTTCCCCTCCCTCCCTCCATCCTCCATCTCTTTTATGTCTTTATTTGTCTCTCTCTGTACCCCTTAATATTTTCTTCTCTCACTTTATTCTCTCTCGCTCTCTCTCTACATCTCACTCAGACTCCTCTCTCCATTTATTTATCAACCTAACTCCTCTCTTTATCTCACCTAATTAGATGCTCTTCTTTCTTTCTCTCCCACTATTTTTCTCACTTTCGTCTTATCTCTCACTAGAATGAGAAAATATGGGAGGAGAATGACAGAGAGCTAGAGAGAGATAAAGAGAAAGAGAGATATGGAAGAAGATAGAAAGAGTAAGAAACATATGGAGAGGGAGAGAAATATCCAAAGTGAGAGAGAGTTAGATTGGGCGAGCGAGAGAGGGAGTTGGAACAAGAGAAGGAGAGACGGAAAGTGAGACAGGTTGATCCCCCATCTCTCTCTCACTCAGTTTTTATATCAATTTATCTCTATCATGTGAGAAATTCAGAGAGAATAGAAATTGAGAGAGTAAGAAGATAGATAGTAGTGATGTAGAGTTTGAAAGAGAGAGAGTGGATGATATATTGAGAGTACGGGAGAGATGTAGAGCTAAAGAGAGATATGATAAATAGAGAGAATGATAGATAATAAGGGGGAGAGAGTCAAAGAAGGACAAAGGACGAGAACGAGTTGGAGGGAGAGAAATCTTAAATGCGAGGGAGAAGGAGAGGTTGAAAGAGAAAATAAGAACAAAAAGATTTTATGATAGAGCGAGATAGAGATGGAGGTAGAAAAATATTGGGAGGGATGGAGATTTTCTCTCTCTCTTAAGTAGAAAGAGGGGGAAAGTGGTAAGAAATATATATGGGGAGCGCGACACATAGAGAGAGAGAAAGAGATAGGAGATAGAAGGAGAGAAAGACTTCCAAGGGTGAGAGAGATATATGAAGAGAGAGAAAAAAGGGTGAGCAAAAGAAGGAAATTCAGAGAGAGAGTTAAAGTGATGGATTGAAAGAGATAAAGAGAGAAAGAGGGAGGTGAAGAGGCAAAATGTGAGATGGAAGGAGGGAGCTAGAGTAAGAGAGAGAGAAGATGGGCAATGAAGTAGAATGAGAGTGATAGAGATACAAAGAGAATGAGAAAGAGAGAGAAATGAGGAAGGTAGACAAAAAAAGGGAGCATGAGTGAGAATGAGAATGAGAGATAGAGAGGGTGGTGAGAGAGAATTGTCAGAGAGAGATAGAGAGAATGAGAGAGAGAGCAAGAGAAAGAGAGAGAAGTGAGGGAGGGAGAGAGGAGAGACCATGAGAGAGAATGAGAATGAGGGATAGAGAAGGAGGGAGAGAATTTTCATTCTTTCTTCTCTCTCCCTCTCCCTTCCTTCCCTCAAGCGAGCAATTTTGCACATTCTCTCTCTCTTGCATTCTCAATCATCCTCTCGCCTTCCCTACCTTTCTTAATCATGCTCTCTTTCATTCTCTCACATTCTCGCATGGTACGTCCCATCTCTCTCCTTCTTGTCTCTCCTTCTTGTTTCCCATCTCTCTCCTTCTTGTTCCTCTCATTCTTTCTCTCTGTCTCTTTTCCTCTCTCTTGCTTTCTCTCACTTCTCAATCCTTTCTCAACCTCTCATTTTTGCTTCTCTTTTTCCCTGTACCACTATATCCTTTTCTTTATCATTTTCTGTCCCTTTACTTCTCTTACTTCACTCCCTCCCCCTCATTATAACTCCCTCCCTCTCATTATCTCTTATAATTTTTCTTCTTTATTACTTTCTTAGCTCTCTCCCTCCTTCCCTCCTAATTTTTTGTTTTTACCATCACTCTATCATTTGGTCTTTTTAACTCTCACTCCCTCTCTCACTCACTCTCTCCCCTACATACTATCCCTCATTTGTTCTCTTTCTCCCTTCCTCCCTCTACCGTCCCTCTCTAGCACTTACTGTTCTCTCTCTCATGCTTCTCTTTCTTCTTCTCTTTCTCTCACTTCCCCCTCTCTCTCACTCTCTCATTAGAAGGGTGAGAGAGTGGAAGGGATAGGACCTATCTCTCTCCCTACCTCTCTATCACTCAATTTTCTCTCTCTCTCTTTCACTTTCCGTCAATCTCTCTATCTCTCTTTCCTTTTC
>NW_018251360.1:46608-54458 GCF_001263595.1 Phalaenopsis equestris | reverse complement strand
CACATTCTTCCTCTCTCTACATTACTCTCTTACTCACACTCTTCTCAATCCCCCTATTTAATATCTCATATTTTCATTCTCTCATTCTCTCTCCCTCCCTCTCTATCTCTCCCTCTCTATCTCTCCCTCTCCCTCTCTCATTATCTCATTATTATTCTCTCTCATAATCCCTTCATGTATTTCATTATTCTCTCCCCCATCGCTTTTTATCTCTCTCTCTCCCCTATCAATCTCTCTTTACAACTCATTCTCTCACTCTTTTCTTCTTTTCTCATTCTCTCACTCTTTTCTTCTTTTCTCTCTTTCACTCTCCCCTCCCTCCCTTCTGCTATTTTAACCCTCCCACTATTTCAAACCCTCCGTTTCCCTCACGTATTTATCAGTCTTATTATCTCTTTTCCATTTTCCCTCTGTTTCTACCTTTTTCCCTCTCACACTCTCTCTTGCTCTCCTTCTCCCTCTCCATCCATACCTCTTCTCCCTTGATAGTACAAGGGAAAGAAGGGAGAGAATGGGGGTGAGAGAAAAATATTAAGAGGATAGAATGAGTGAAAAAGGGAGAAGTAAGAGAGATAGGCTGATAGAGAGAGTGGGTGATAGAGAGGAAGGGATAGAGAGGATGAGAGAGAGTGTGTGTAAGAGAAAGTGTGAGAGGGAGGGAGAGAGGTGTTTATCTTCATATCTTGCTCGATTTGTTATTTCTATCGCACTCTCTCTCTCCCTTTCTCATGCTCTCCTTCTCACTCTTCTCTCTCTCACTTTCCTCACTCATTTTCTCTCCCCCTAACCTCTCTAATTCCATCTTTACTTATGTCTCTCTCTCATTTTCTATCGTTATCCTTCTTCTCACACTCTCTCACTCTTTTTGCATCCCACCCTCCCACTTACATTCTACTTCACTCTACCTCCCTCTTTCTTTCTATATCCCTCCCCCTTTCTTGCCCTTTCTCCCTCACAATCACTCTCCCTCTTTCTCCCGCTTTTTCTCACTCCTCTTTCTCTCTTTTCTCTATCAAGCTCTATCTCACTCTTGATTTCTCTCTCTTTTGCTTTCTCCTTATGTCTTTTCTCTCACCCTCTCCTTCTCATTCTCCCTCTTTCATCACCCTCTCTCCCTCTCACCTCACCCATGCTCTCTCCAGCTCAGAGAGAGAAAAAGACCCTCCATCCCTGCATATCTTTCTTTCCCTCGCTCTATTAATATATCTCTATATTCTCATTCTCTTTTTCAGTCTCACCCCCACTCATTCTAATTATATCTTTTCTCTCCTCCTCTTTCTCTCACTCTCTCCTTTCACTCTCTCTACCTCACTCTCTCTCTTTCTATCTTTTTTCTCTATCTCTTTCTCTCACTCTCTGTAGCTTTATATATCTCTCTATCTCCCTTTCCTTCTCTAAGTATCCCTCTCTCCTATCTTTCTCACTCACTTTTTCTATTTCACCACTTTCTAACACTTTTTCTCCTCATCCATCTCTCTCTTACTCTCATTCCCTTTGCCTTGCTCCTTCTGTCCCACTCTCTCTTTCTCACTCTCTCTTACTTTTAATATCTCACTCTCTCTCCCCATCTTTCTCTTATTCTCCTTTTCTCTCTCACACCTCTCTCTCTATCTCTATCTAGCACTCTCTATTTCTCCTCTATCTATTTCTCTTGCTCTCTCTAGAAAGAGATGGAGAGATCTGGTGACAAAAAAGAGGGAGGGAAAGAAAGAATAAGAGAGCATCTCCATATTGAGAGGTATTAGGAGAGATAAAGGTTAATATATGGATGGCGAGTGGGAAAGAGATCAAGAGAATTAAAGAGAAGGTAGGAGAAGATAAAAATAGATAATAAGAGAGATAGAGGGAGAGGAAGAGGGAGAACTATGAAGAAAGGAGGGAGGAAAGGGAGGATGGGAGGGTGAAGGAGGGAGAAAGAGAGTGGGATAGAGGTAGAGGGAGTGATAAAGATAGACTGTGATAGAGGTAGGGAGAGTGAAAAGAGTATAGGATATAAGAGAGAGGGAGTTAGAGAGAATATTGATTTCACCCTTTTTCTCTGCTATTTTGCTTCTCTCAGTCATTCTCTCTCTCTCTCAAACTATCAACCTATCTCTCCCACTATTTATTCTCTCTCTCCCTCACTATCTATCTCTAAATCTCTCTTTCTCACTCACTTAACTCTTTATCTCTCGCTCTCTCTCACCCTACACACTCCCTCACTCGCTCCTCTCTCAATATGCTTCTCCCTCACATTTTCTCTCCCATGCTCCCTTAATCAATCTTTCTCTCACTATTCTCTTGCTTCAATTTTCTTTCTTTTATCTATTACCTTTCTCTTTCTTCCTCAAGCTAACAACCCCTCTCGCATAACCCCTCTCCTATCACTCTTTCTCTCTCACTCTCTCTTTCTCTATCTCTCCTCACTCTGCATCTCACGCTCCATATTTCTCTCTATCCCTTAATGGAAAAGAGAGAGGAGAGATAGAGAAGAGAAGAGAAAATAAGAGTTTACAAGAGAGAGCTTGAGATACATAAAAAGGTATAACTATCTCTGCATCTCTCTGAGTTAAAAGAGGAGGGGTGAGAGAGAATGAGAATGAGAGATTGCGTGGGTTATATCCTCTCTTAGTACATTTTCTCTCACTCGTTCTAACTCGCCTTCCTCTCTTACTCATTTATACTCATTTATTCTCCTCCTTTAGTGAGATAAAAAGGAAAGAGATGAGAGAAAAAAATTTTCCCTCCTAATCTAACACTTGCTCTCTCCCTTCTCACTCTAATTTTCTTTCAACTCACTCTATTCTGCTCTTGATCTCTAGTTCTTTTTATCTCAAACTCTCCTCTACATTACCTATCTCTCTCACTCTCTTTTTTTGTCTCAAATATATCACACTTTCTCTTCTCTCCTTCTCCCTATCTCCTCATCTCTTTCTCATTCACAATCGCTCTTCCTCTTGTATCACTCTCTTACTGTTGCTTATTATCTCTCTCAAATTATTCTCTGACTACCACTCTCCCACCCTCACACGGTTCCTCTCTCTTACTTCCATCTCTTTCTATCTCAGTTTACTCTTTCTCTCTCTTCTAATGTCTCACTCTTTTCTCTTTTATATTATCCTCTCTTTCTCTCTCTCCCTCTCTCTCTCTTCTTTTCTCTCCTCATCTCCCACTCACTCTTCTTTTCTCTCTCTCTCACCCTTTCATCTCTCTTCCTCTCTATCTCTCAGTTTTTTTTTCTCTTGCTCCCCCACACTCTCACTCTTGTTCTCCCTCTAGCTCTCCACTTCTTTTATCTTTCTTTCTCTCATTATCTCTCGCTCATCTCCCCTCAATCTCTTATATAGGCTCTCTATCTCACTCCCTCTAAATTTCTCACTTTTCTCTCTTAATATCTTCTTACCTAACTATTTCTCTTTTTTTTTCTCACACACTCTTTTGCCATTATCTCTTTTTCTCTACAACTCTTTCTTCCCCCCACTCTCTCTCTTTTTCTCTCTATCTTTCTCTATTTTCTCACTTGCTCACTCTCCGGTCCTCCCATTCTTCTTCTCACTTATTTCTTCTCTCCCTCTTTCTTTCTCTCCCTTCCTCACTCTCTCTCCAACTCTCCCTCCCTATCACTCTCTCTTGTGTGAGAGAGAGTGAGAGACATTTATCTCTCTATCCCTTTTGCTCTCTTTCTTCCTCTCTCTCTCTTATGCTATCAACCACTGCTCTTCTCTCCCCATCCATCTCTCTATTCATCTCATTGAGAAGGAGGGAGGGATGGAGAGAGAGACAAAAGTGGGAGAGAAAAAAGACGTTAAACATCTCTCTCTCATGTACTCTTCTTTTCCCTCTTTCTCTCTTTGCTCTATCTCTATTTCTCCTCTCTTACTCTATTTCTCTAACTCTCTCCTCTCTCTGTTTCTCTCTCATTATCTCTCTCTCACAACACTCAAATTTTTCTGACTCACCCAGAGAGACAAAGCAAGGGAAAGGGTGGGATAAGAATGGAGAGAGGGATAATGTCAAAAATAGAAAAGGTGTGAGAGGAGATGGGTAGGAAAGTGGGTGACAGAGAAAGAAGGTGGAGCGAGAGAAGAAAGAATGAGATAGAAGGATAAAGTAATAGAGATGAGGAGGATGGGTAAAAATAAACAATGGGAGATAGTGAGATAAATAGAATAGGAGAGAGAGTGTGAAAGAGAAAAGTAATAGATAGAAGAGAGAGTAAGAGAGAAGAGAGAGATGAGGAGGGAGATGAGGAGGGAGAAGGGGGAGAGGGATATAGGCAAATTTGGAGAATGGAGATTATAAACCAACAAAGCAATACAGAAAGGAAGTGGGGGAGGGAGAGAAGAGCGAAAAAGAGAAAAGAAAATGACAGAGAGAAAAGTGAGAAAGAGAAAGAGAAAGAAGAGTCAATACAGTTGAAAAAAGAGTGGGAGGGAGAGAGAGGTGGGAGGGAGAGAGTTGAGTGAGGAAGAGAGAGAGTTAGGGTGAGAATGGAAGAGAGATAGAGTGAGAGTAAGTGAGCAAGAGAATAAAACTACAAGAAAGTGCAATTAAGAGAGGGAGAGCCAGACTACAATAGAGAATGAAAGATAACAAGAGATTCTCAAAGAGTGAGAAAGGGAGGGAGCTTCATTTTGTCCTCTAACTTACTCTCCTTTTTTCTCTTTCACTCTCTTCATCTTTCTCTTCAGCCTCTCTTCTCTTCACCCAACTAATCAAAAGATATGAATCTTCTACCTTTTCCTCTTTTTTTCCTTTCCCTCTCCCAGCCTCTTTCACTCTCATATTCTCACTTATGCTCTCTGACTAGCTCTGACTCTCTCTACATCTCTCACTCTTGCTCCATCTCTATAGAGATGGGAGGGGTAAGGCGAGAGAACGAGAAAGCAAGAGGTTGGAGAGAGAGGAAGATAATGCTCTTCTCTCCCTCTTTATATGGCCACACACACTCTCTCTTTACTCATGCTTCCTCTTTCTATCTCATTCTCTCTTTCCTTCTCTCTTCCCCATCTCTTTTTCTTCCTCTCAACCTCTGGAAAGGAGAAAGCAGGAGAGAAGCATGATTGAGAGTGAGAGAAAGAATAAAAGAGAAAGATTGAATGAGAGAAAGAAGGAGAGAGCACCAGAGAGAGTGAGAGAGAAAATAAGAGGTGAGAGATATAAAAAGAGAGAGGATGGGAGCATGAGAGAGTAGATAAAGATAGAAAGAAAATAAGGGTGAGAGATTGAAATGAAGCTTGAGAGGGATAGAGAGAGCTTGAAAGAGAAAATAGAAGAAGAGTGGTAGAAAGATAGAGAGCACCTGAGAGGGATAGAGGGAATTAGAAAGAATAGATAAGTGTTCCCTCATTCCCTCTTCCATCCTATCTCTCTCACTTTATATCTCTATATCTCTCTCTCTCTCTTTATTTCTCTCCCACTCTCTCTTCTATGTCTCTACCACTCTTACTTTTTTTCTCACTTTCTCTCACTCAATTCCCTTCTCTCCCTTCCTCCCACAAGTTATATATATCCCCCCTATTCTTTTAACTCTCTATCTCTCACTCTCACTCTCTCTTTCCCGTACTCAAATTCTTTGTCCCATCTCCTTAGCTCTCCATCTCTCTCACTCTCTCCCTCCTATTCTCTCTCTCACTCCTCCCTCTCTTCCTTCAGAACATGCTCTAGCTCTCTCTCTATCCCTCTCACCCTTGTAACTATCTCTCTCTCTATATATCTCTATTATTTAGCTCTTTCTTTAACAAAGAATGATCAGAAGGAGAGAGAACATGAGAAAATAGAGAGAAATTTATAGAGAGACATTGAGAAAGAAGGGGGAGGTAAGTCAGTTAGTGAGAAAGAGAGAAATAGTTAGAGAGATATAATGAAATAAAGAGAAAGTGAGAGAGAGAGCTAGAGAGAGAAAGGTAGAGAGATGGAGAGTTAGAGATAAGAGAGGAGAGAAGATGAGAGAGAGGGTGGGAGAGGGAATAATGGAGAGAGAGAGAGGCATAAGGATGGATAGGGAGGGGAGAAAGAGAAAAGGAAGTAGAGTAAGAGAGAGAAAGCAAGTTGGAGAGAGGGGAGAGTGGGAGAGAGATGGAGAGAAAGGTAGAGGGGAGAGATGGAGAGAGATGGAGAGAAAGGTAGAGGGGAGATAGTAAGAGAGGGAGGGAGAAAGAGAGAAAGCAAGAGAGAGAGAGAGAGTGAGCCTAACTTCTTTCTTTTTCTCACCTATTTAGATGCTCTTCTTTCTTTCTCTCTCTCTATCTTTCTCTCTTACTATCTTTTCTCACTTTCTTTTTATCTCTCACTAGAAAGAGAAAATATGGGAGGAGAAGGATAGAGAGCTAGAGAGAGGTAAAGAGAAAGAGAGAAATGGATGAAGATAGAAAGAGTGAGAAACATATAGAGAGGGAGACAAAGATCCAAAGTGAGAGAGAGTAAGAGAGTTATAGAGGGTAGGGAGAGTGGGAAGCGAGCAAGAGAGAGAGAGAGGACCAGAAGAGGGAGAGGGAGGAGAGAGGAAAGGGAAAGGGAGAGGGAGAGGGACATAATAGGAGAAGAGAGGAGAGAGTGACAGTGAGAGAAAGGGGGAAGGAGAGAGTGAAAGAGAGGTAGAGAAAGAGAAATATAGAGACAGGGGTGTGAAAGTGAGAGAAAGCAAGAAAGAGTGAAATGGAGAGAGATAAAAAAAGAAAGAGTTAGAAAAAGAAAGAGTTTAAAAAAAGAAAGAGTTAGAGAGAGAGGGTGGGTGAGGGAATGATGGAGGGAGAGAAACAACAAGAGATGTAAAGCTAGAGTGAGTGAGAAAGAATAACTAAAAGAGATAAAATGTTAGGAGATAGATAGAAAGAGAATAAGAGAGATAAAGATATATCTCTATTCTCCCTTTTCTCATTACCACCATCCTTCCATCACACACTTCCTCTATCTAATCTCTCAGTACTCTCCCTCTTATTTCTTTATCTCTCACCCTCCATCTCTCTAACTCTACTTCTCATCTCCAACTCTTAATCTATCTCACACACTCTCTCCCCCACTCTCGCTTTTTCTCTCTCCCTCTTTCTCTCGCCCTCTAATTATTTTTCTCACTCTCCCTCTCTCCCGTTCTCTCTTTATCTCATTTCTCCTCCCTCCCTCTCACACTTGCAAGGGTGGGTCAGAGTGAGAGGAGATATATGGAGGAGAGGTATTAAGAAAGAAAGTGCAAGGAAAATTAAGAGAGGGTTTGAGAGAGAATAGGGCGACCACTCTCCCACATTAACTCTCACTCTTCTATTCCAACTCTCTCCCTCTTTTCTTACTCACTTGTCACTCTTTTATTCTTCTCTTCTTCTCTCTCACTCTCTCTCACTCTCTTCCCACTATCTCTCTCTCTTTCTCTCAAATTATTAACATATCTCTCTCTCCCAATCCTTGTCTCTCTCTCTTCACTCTTTTCCCTCCCTCCATCTCTTTCTCTATATCTCTCTCTTTACTTCATGTTCCTCTCAGTCTCTCTCCCTCTCACTTTTCATCTCTCTATCTCACTCACATTTTTCATTCTATCTCTTCCTCTGTCTATCTCTCTCTTTGACTCCCTCCATCTACATCTATCTCTATCACTTCTTACTTGCCATCTCTCGTTGACCCTCTTTTTATTCCCTCTCGTACTTGTTATATCTCTCCCCCTCATCACTCACAATCTTCCTCTTTTTTTGCTTTCACTCTCTATCTCTCTATTCCTCTCACTCTTTCACTCCTGATCCACTCCTGCTCTCTCTACTCTCCTTCTATTTTTTCTATCTCTTACACTTTCGCTTGCTTAATCTCTCTGTATCTCCTTCTATATCTCCTCTTATTGCTTTGGTATCTCTCATTGTCTCTCCCTCAATCTCTTCTTTCTCTAT
>NW_018251360.1:43388-46526 GCF_001263595.1 Phalaenopsis equestris | reverse complement strand
CCTTCCTCTCTCTCCTTCTTGTACTATCAACTTCTCTCACTCTATCACACTCTATCTCTCTATCTCTCATTCCCTCTAACTCTATCCCTCTCCATCTTTATCCCACCATGCCTCCTCTTCCCTCACTCACTCTTTGATCCTCTCTCATTCACTCTCTCCCTTTATCTCAATGTTGATATCTCTCTCCCCTCCCCCATTATTTGTTGCTCTATCCCTCTCTCTCAATGTCTCTCTCCCACTCACCTCTTAGTTTCTCTCTCTCTCTTTTTCCCCTTACGTTCTTGCTTCCTCCCTTCCTCTTCTCTTCTCTCTCTCACACTCTCTTTATCTCTTTGCCTCTTTTTTTCTCTCTCACTTTCTGTCACTATCTCTCTCTTTTCCCTCCCTCTCACTTCCTCACCCTCTCTAATTCTCTCTCGCACCTCTATTCTTCCTTCTCATTTTTTCTCTCCCTTGCTAGCTCATCTTTCTCTCTCTCACCTCTCAGTATCTCTCTCTCTTGTCTCACTCAATATCTCTCTATCCTTCTTTCTCTATGTCTCATTAACTCTCTCACACCATCTCTCATTGTCTTCACGCTCACTCTCTCTGTCAACTCTCTCCCTCTCTCTCTCGCTCCTCTCTCAACCTCTCTCTTGCCACTCTTCTTCAATCTCTCTCTCTCTTTCCTTTTCTTTTCTTTACACTATTACCCTATCTCTTTATCACTCCTCCAGTCTGTCCCACTTTCTCTTTCACTATCACTCTCTATATCTCTCTCACTCCTTCCCTCTCAATAGAGAGACAAGAAAAAGCAAAGGTTTTTTTTTAAAGAAAGCTTTTTCTATCCCCCTTTTCTCTATCCAGCTTTCTCTCTTCTCTTTCATATTATAGCACTCTCACGCTCTTTATCTCCCAATGAAGGAGGTTAGTGAGATAATGAGAGAGATTTATCTCCCGTTCTCTTCACTCCTCCTATTCTCTCCTCATCTCTTTCTCATTCTCTATTGCTCTTCTTCTTCTCTCAGTCTCTTAATCTTCCTCTTTCTCTCTCTCTCTCTCTCATTATTCTCTCACTACCACTCTTCCTCCCTCATTCACTTCCTTTCTTGTTCTTCTTCTCCCTCTCCCTCTCGTATCTATCTTATTGTTCTCTTTCTATTTCTTATAATCTCTCATTCTTTTTTCTCTTCTATTTCTCTCCTCTCCTTATCTCTCTTCTCTCTCACTCTCTCCATTACTCTCTTCTCTTCACCAAAATTATAAGAAAATATTACTCTTCTCTCCCAATTTCTCTCTCTTCTTTCTCTCTAACTTTCTTTCACTCTCACATTTTGTCTCATGCTCCTTCGAGCCTTGCTCTTTACCTCTCTCACTCTTGCTCCATCACTAGAGAGAGATGAGAGAACAAGGAGAGGATCAGAATAAATTTCTAGAGAGAGCTTGAGAGAGAGGTAAGAGAGCGAGAGATAGGGATGGGAAGAGGAGAGGAGAGAGAGAGTGAGAGAGAGAGAGAGAGGGAGGGAGGGACAGTGGGAGAGAAAAAAGATATAGATTGATAGAGCAAGAGAGATAGAAAGATAATATTTACATAGAGTAAGGAGCAATAGAGAAAAAGTCTTAGAGAGGGATGAATGGAAGGAGGGAGAGGCAAGTAGAGAGAGTGCATGTGGGAAAGATAAAAAAAGAAAGAAAGAAAGAAGTGAGAGAAAAAAGAGAGAGTGTGTGAGAATGAGAGGGTGAAAGAGTGCAGGATAAAGTAGAGAGAGTGATAGGGAGGGACAATGAGGGAGGGAAAAAGATATAGAACGGAAGAAAAATTGTGGGAGAGAATAGAAGAGATAAGATAGAGGGAATGAGGGGGTGTGAGGCAGAGTGAGAGAGAAAGAGAAGAGTAAAAGTAGAGAGAGCATGAGAAGAGAGGCAGGCTCTGAGGCGGCCTCTCTCTCTCTCACTCTCTTTAGCTTCCTTTCTTTCTCCTTCCATTACTACCTCTCTCTTCTTTCTATCTTACTCTCTCCCTCTCTATTAGTAAGTCTCTTTAGCATCCTTTCTTTCTCTCTACACGCACATTTTCTCTCCCCACTTTTGTCTCTTTCTCTCTTTGACTCTCTGTCTCTCTCTATGTTCTCTCATAGACATGCACTCTTTTCTCTACTTCCCTCTATCTTGGTCTCTCACTCTCTCTCAATCGCTCGCTCTCTCGCTCTCTCACACCATCTGACTTCTTTCTCCACCTTTGTAATTCTCTCACAGTCTCTCTCATTTCCTTCCCCATCTCGTCTTCTCCCCACCTCTCTCTCCACCTCTCTGTCATTCTCTCTCTTTCTCTCTTTCTTACTCTACCTCTTCTCTATCTGTCTACTCTCTATGACTCTCTTCTCTATGACTCTCCCTTCCTCCCTTTCTCCCATTCTCCCACTCCCACTTCTTTGGCTCTCAATTCTCTCACTATCTTTTATTTCTCTCTCACTCTATTTGACTCTCTATATCACTTCCTACCTCTATCATGTGAGAGGTAGAAATTGGGAGAAAGAGTTAAAGAGAGAAAGGGTGAGAGATAAAGGAAACAGTGGAAAGAGAGGGAGGAGAAAAAAAAGAAAGGGAGTTGGGAGAGTGAGGTTATTAGTATGAGAGAGATGAATGGTAAGAGTGAGGGAGGGAGAGTGAGAGTAAGTAATAGAGAGATGTAGAGAGAGAGATAGAGAAAGAAATAAAGAGAGTGGGAGTAAGCGAGGTTGTTCCATCTCTCTCTATCCCTCCACTCTCTCTGACTCTCTCTTCCTCCCTTTCTCCCTCGCCCACTTCCTTAACTCTCACTTCTCTTACTATCTTTTATTTCACAATCTATCTCACTATCTCTATATCCTATATCATGCAAGAGCTAGAAATGGGGAGAAAGAGAAAAAGAGAGAGTGAGAGATAAAAGAAATGGTGGAAAGAGAGGGAGGAGAAAAAGGGTGAAAGCGAGTGGGAGAGTGAGGTTGTTAGTATGAGAGAGATGAGAGTAAGAGTGAGGTAGGGAGAGTGAGAGAATGGAATAGAGATATGGAGAGAGAGAGAGAAGGAGAGATAGAAAAAGAATAGAGAGAGAAAAGAAAGTTTGGGTGCAGGAGAGAGAATGAGAAAAGGGAGGGGGAATATTTCTCTCTCGTACAC